>NW_017804553.1:276-44948 GCF_001625305.1 Branchiostoma belcheri
TAGGGTTAGGGATGGGGATAGGGTTAGGGATAGGGATAGGGATAGGGATGGGGATGGGGATGGGGATAGGGATAGGGATAGGGATAGGGATAGGGATAGGTATAGGGATAGGGATAGGGATAGGGTTAGGGATAGGGATAGGGATAGGGATAGGGATAGGGATAGGGTTAGGGATAGGGATAGGGATAGGGATAGGGATAGGGATAGGGTTAGGGATGGGGATAGGGATAGGGATAGGGATAGGGATAGGGATAGGGATGGGGATGGGGATAGGGATAGGGATAGGGATAGGGATAGGGATAGGGATAGGGTTAGGGATTTTTCAGCAAAATTTTGATCATTTTGTTTGATATATTTTGACAGTTACTAATGTACCTTGTTGAGGATGTAAACATAATTGATTTCTGTCGTATTGTCTCCCTCTCTGTGGTTGGCTGTTCCCTCAGGTCTGGGGATGACACCTGCGCCCTCTGTCAGGTTGGTCCGTAAGTCCAATGAAATCACCTGTTTGTTGTGGGTTGAAAGAAAAAACAGTGACTATGTAACAGTTGGGGGTTTGTAGGCGCTACCAACTGACCCAGCCAATGGGTCTAGACCTTTTAGCTCACTCAGTTGGAGCATCTGACTGTGGCCCGGGAGCCGTGAGTTCAAATCCGGCCCGGGACCAAGGGGTTTTTATCTGTTTCTACTGTCTCCTCCTGGTTTCTTATACTGGTTCCCACACCGGCCCTGTGAGTTCTGGCAAAGAGTGCCGCTCCAGGGATGTCGAATTCGGAAGATTCGAGGACGAATCTTGAAAAGAAAAGGGGGGTAGTGTAACAGTTGGGGGTTTATAGGCGCTACCAACTGACCCAGCCAATGGGTCTAGACCTTTTAGCTCACTCAGTTAGAGCGTCTGCCTGTGGCCCGGGACCCGTGAGTTCGAATCCGGCCCGGGACCAAGGGGTTTTTATCTGTTTCTACTGTCTCCTCCTGGTTTCTTACAACTAGATTGCACAACGATACACTTTCCTTGTGATGCTATATGCTAACTTCTTTTACCGACACTTTGAGTTAATATACAGGCATGGTCCCTTTTTCATCTAGGACAGTCACTCAGAAGTTAGGGCAATGTGTATAGCCTGATGCTATTGGCATGATGATCCTGTCAACAGTGCAGATTTTTCTGTTATTGACCGGATCATCCTGTCAAGAATGCATCTTTTCCTACTATTGACAGGATGATCCTGTAAATAATGTAATTTTTCCACTATTGACAGCATGATCTACCCAAAGGAGGTAGTATAAAAGTTTGTACATAGCATGTTTTTATATTCTAGTGTCTCACCTGACCAAAGGCAGACACACCCTTGTCCGTGCGCCCACACCGGTGGTAGTTAGACGTCTGTCTCTTCTCTATCAGCCTTGTCTTGGTCAGAGCTTCGAACAGCCGTGCCTCGATGGTGTTGTCAGTGGTGTCCTGACTCTGAAACCCGTCATAGCTCCACCCTAGGTAAGCGATCTTCAGAGCCACGTGTCTCGCGTTGTACTTTGTAAAATCAAACTTTCTCTGTGGTTTTTGTTTCCGCTGTTTCTTCTGTATTACCAACTGTTCTGTTGTTGTGTTGTTGGTGCTTTCTAGCCTTGATACAATCTCCTGGAGTTGGTTTACTTTGACGATCAGTTCCTCTCTCGTAAGCTCTTCGGGTTTTCGAGTTTCGGAGAGGGCCATCGTGTAGGTGGGGAGGGGGGCAACTTTCTAGCGCTACGGACCCAAAAAGTTACACCTACCGGTATCTTGGATGTGTCGACAGTATGCAGAAAAAACACAAAAACACGAGAATTATACTTGAAAAAGGGACCCTAGCAAGGAAAGAACCGCGAAAAACTTTCTGGCACTGACATACATGCAACTTCCGCTATGTGTGCGAAATGCCGCAAACGAAATGGAAGAATCTATTCAGTTTTGGAGGGAGACCACTGCAAATTTATCCAAGTTGAATCAGTCAGAAGTCTTTTTCTATCGGAAACCAGGCACACCAGCCTAGTTATTGTTGTTGTGTCATTCAGCACCAGGGACACCAGTCTTGGTGTGTCATTCAGCACCAGGGACACAAGTCTTGTTGGTGTGTCATTCAGCACCAGTGACAGGGACACCAGTCTTGTTGGTGTGTCATTCAGGGACACCAGTCTTATTGGTCTGTCATTCAGCACCAGGGCACCAGTCCTGCTGGTGTGTCATTCAGGGACAGGGACAGGGACACCAGTCTTGTTGGTGTGTCATTCAGCACCAGGGACAGGGACACCAGTCTTGTTGGTGTGTCATTCAGCACTAAGGACAGGGACACCAGTTTGTTGGTGTGTCATTCAGCACCAGAGACAGGGACACCAGTCTTGTTGGTGTGTCATTCAGCACCAGGGACAGGGACACCAGTCTTGTTGGTGTGTCATTCAGCACTAACTTGTAAGGAGCACCAGGGACAGGGACACCAGTCTTGTTGGTGTGTCATTCAGCACTAACTTGTAAGGACAGGGACACCAGTTTGTTGGTGTGTCATTCAGGGACAGGGACACCAGTCTTGTTGGTGTGTCATTCAGCACCAGGGACAGGGGCACCAGTCTTGTTGGTGTGTCATTCAGCACCAGGGACAGGGACACCAGTCTTGGTAAGCCATTGAATACTTGACAATAAGGGGAATCAACACTACACCTGAGCCAAAATACATGTCAACATGAAAACATTTATTGTGTTTTAGCCCAGCTAAAATTCCAGGTATAAAGATGTATACAGCATTTTACATTGATATGTACACATGTTAATGTCTTCCACATCCACTTTGTTTGTCTATATACTGCACATGAAAATACATATAGTAGGAAATAGTAGTTTGACCAATGAGAGGTGGCTCATTCAATGGATAAATGTACACAGCATTACACATGTTTATTTGATATGTACAAAAGTTACTGTATTGCCACATCCACAATGTATAATACACATGATTAGCACACAATAGACTGATAACAAAACAGAGTGGCTCATTCAATGTATCAAATTTACACAGCATTACTCATATAGTATATTTGATAATTATGTACAAAGGTTTTGCCACATCCACCACATTTGTAAATTACACATGATATAGACATGGTTTACTGGCAATGAAACACATTAACAATGCAGTGTGTGTCTGTTGGTGTAGTGACTAATACTAGACTGCTGGTACGGCAAATAGCGGTATGACCAAATGAGAGTGGCTGCATGTGCATATTAATAATTTGCATTTTTTTATTATTTTGTTTTGATGGAGGTGGGTGGAGCCATAGGATTGTTCTATAGAGACTTCATCTTAGGTAGTGACATAAAGGGGAAAAAAGATTTTTTAGGAAAATTAACTGCAACCAGATCCCCAAATGTATATTTTTTGCCTGAAAATGGCCAATAAAACCAAATAAAACAGTTTTAAAGGCCTGTTCCAAGAAAATTAAATAAAAACAATGTCTGCGGGTATATACCCACTCTACCTCCATGCCAAATTTCAGGTCATATGGCTGAAAAAAGTTGAATCCATTTTAAGAAATGGCAGGAGGAGAAGAAGAGGCCATAATGAAACAATACCCCCAAAATGTTTTTAAAACTCTTTAAGAATGAGAAAAGATGCTATATGAAAATGTTCAGTCACACAAACGGCGCATGAGGCAAACCCACTTCAGTCGGAGAGGGCCACACAGTACATCTCCACTTCAGCCAGGGCGGTTCCAGATTGGTACAGGATCTCCCCACACAGACAGCACAGACACAAGGCCCCGCAGACTAGCCCTACCTCCCCCACTGCTGACAAGCGGACATGACTGTGGGGTCCGGGGAGGATGGGACCCGATTCCCGACGTCAACTCCCCGGACTACAGAGTCATGTCCGCCAGATGGTGCAGTAGGAGGAGGTAGAGGTAGTAAGCAGGGCCGAGTGTCGGCCGTCTGTGGGGTTGACCCCGCCCGCCCCTTCCCCACCCAGCTGCAGTATAGAGTACTGTCTGGTCTGGTTAACTGTAGTGGGTTTGCCATGAGGACACTGTCAATCAGTGCCAAATTTTACACTTTCATGTAACATATCTGGCCAGTAAGGACTGAAATAGCTGTTATAGTGAAGTGAAGTTAGTTTTAAAAAATTAAAGATGTTTCACCAATAAAATATCAAGACCATATTTTGTGAAGTTACTAGAAATCAACTTAGGAATATTGACTTTGGCATTGAAAAAGCTTGAAGTGAAATTGTCAAAAGGCAAATGTGTTATTTTACTAATAAAATGTATTTTGACAAAATTCAATCTTTAGAGACTTTTGATCACAGAGTGTGTCATAATGGAGTGAAGTATGTCACATAGATGTTGGATTTGATTTGCTAGGGATAATTTTACATGTAGGTGGACTGTTAGAAAGGGACTTTTCACTGTACATAACATCCACACAATACTGAAGTTTTGTGCCGGTACATCATGAGCTCTTGCATGCCTTTTACATCACAATTTTTTGACCAGACAACTGATAAACCTTTTCACAATCTTTGGAAAAAACTTACAAAAGAAATGTGCAAAAGAAATGTGCAGTATCTGCTTTCTTCATTTGGCATATACCAGGTTGTTACTATGTTTAATAGACGTCATTTTTCCTGTACAGTGACGACAGTTGTGTTAACTTGTGTATGGCTTGTGTGAAAGTGTGCGTGCGTGTGTGTGTTGCATGTTTGGCCTCCCGTGAAGCATGGGCTGAATCTTCAGGGAGACCAAAACATGCGTGTAAGGGTGTGTGCATGTGTGCGTGAGTGCATGACATGTTCGGCTACCTGGCCAGGTCAGGGCAAACTGGACACAGGTAACCAAATCATGTCTGTGTAAGTGTGGGTGCGTGTGTGTGTGCGCATGCGCGTGTATGTGTGCACGTCGCTGGCTGTACTGTCTACGGCGTTACAGTAGCAATCCTGTGGTGTTACCAGATTGGCCAGACAGGGCAGTACAACGGAAGGTTTCCATTGCATGCCTGTACCACTGGTACAGTCTAGTGCAGGCTAAGTGCTCAGGACCAAAACACCAGGGTACAGTAGAGAGCAGCACCTTACAGTGTCTACTCTAGAAATCCTGAGGATTCTGGACTGGCAGAAATGGAATTTTTATTGTACATAACATCCACACAATACTTAAGTTCTGTGCCGGTGCATCATGAGCTCTTGCAATTGCCTTTTACATCACAATTTTTTGACCAGACAACTGATAAACCTTTTCGCAATCTTTGGAAAAAACTTACAAAAGAAATGTGCAGTATCTGCTTTCTTCATTTGGCATATACCAGGTTGTTACTATGTTAGACGTTATTTTACCTGTACAGTGACGACAGTTGTGTTAACTTGTGTATCTGTGAAAGTGTGCGTGCATGTGTGTGTTGCATGTTTGGCCTCCCATGAAGCATGGGCTGAATCTTCAGGGAGACCAAAACATGCATGTAAAGGGTGTGTGCATGTGTGCGTGAGTGCATGACATGTTCGGCTACCTGGCCAGGTCAGGGCAAACTGGAGACAGGTAACCAAATCATGTCTGTGTAAGTGTGGGTGCGTGTGTGTGTGCGCATGCGCGTGTATGTGTGCACGTCGCTGGCTGTACTGTCTACGGCGTTACAGTAGCAATCCTGTGGTGTTATCAGATTGGCCAGACAGGGCAGTACAACGGAAGGTTTCCATTGCATGCCTGTACCACTGGTGCGGTCTAGCGCAGGCTAAGTGCTCAGGACCAAAACACCAGGGTACAGTAGAGAGCAGCACCTGACAGTGTCTACTCTGGAAATCCTGAGGATTCTATCAGTTAAAACATTGAAGTTTATTTTATCACTCTTTCTTCTTTCAATAGTCTCAGAGTTTGCACTATTGTTTTAATGTGGTTTACTCCACCGGGTCCTGAGGTTTCCATTTCTCCTATTATTTAAACCTCAATCAGGTGACATACAGCCTGGATTGTTTCATCTCACCTCAGTATTGGGACGTTTTTCCTGCACGTCCTATAACTGTTGACAATGGAGATTTCATGAAGTCCACTGTCACAAATGGTGAACTACAGTATTGTCACAAATAGTGACCACTAGTTCATCTTTTCACAAATTCTCAAATGACCCTCCCATTGTAGTAGCTTGTACTTTCTAGATGAACTCGGGATCATTTGATTTGTCCAATGGTTTTCATCGACAGAGTTGAGCTTCCATCACTCTAAGTTTCACTAGGCTGGCATAATTGGCCTGTCCTCCAGTAATTTTTCTCACCTCCGTACTAGTAAAAAAAGAGGAGCACTTCCAGCAATGCAGCCTGATGTGGATTTAAATCTTACAGAAAACGCACTAGTGTGCTGTGAAGAGCAGCATCTCTCAGTGGTCTAAATATCACCGCAAGTGGACTCCACTCTTATTGCTTAGTCCTGGGTGTAACATCCACCTTCACATACAGTAGATTGATGGCTACTGTTAAGATATTCACACACACCCCAAAGGGAAACCCCCTCTTTCAGGACATGTACAGCCCCTACTGGAGAGGTAAAGGTTATTTACTGTGTGCGGGCCACACTCCTGGTGGCCTCCCTTTGGATCAGCAAATTACTACTTATAAAATATTGCAAGTTGTTGGAACCACTAAGAATTCTAAGTCCTAAGTAGGGTGTGTTTGAATGCTATTTGATGAATATAATAGCAGGGTTGTTGCAAGATGACACAAATATGCAACAACGGTACTAGCAAACACACCCCTGATCTTACTAATAAAATGACTATTGAAATGTCCATTACACACAGAAGTTGATGGCCTTTAGATGAAATTTTCAGGCATACTCGTGTGCTGTGGACATTTCTCTAGCCAGACTTGGCCCTGATACATCCCTCATTTGCAGGTGTGTGGTTTTTCGTCCCTCCCATATCTTACTGCAACTAGATTTCAACAAAGATAAAGCTCCTTTTTTTCCCACTCTGCACCTTCAATGGTCAAACATGAGAAATGATGATGTATGTTTCAAACTTTTGTAATGTCCTTAAAGCAATTGGACTGATTATAAATTTTATACTAAAGGGGTAGGAGAAATAGGGAAGTTTTGACCTGGTATATAAAACAAAGGGAAATTGGAAGGTTTCTAGGGGTTTCCATGAAAACTTAACTTGAGAACTGTAAGCTTCTGCAGTGTTTTGGAACCACCATGTGCACTATGAGGGGTGGCAGGGCGACTGGTGTACTTAGTGTTTCTGCGCAGGGCCGCTCGGACTCTCACAGCGGCGCTTCTGGGACCGGCTGCCTCTCGTCCTGCGGCGTGCTGCTCGCTTCTCCGTTGCCATGGCATTGTCGGACTTCGCAGTCTCAGCAGGCTTTGGGTTCCTCCGCTGGGATGACAAAACGTGTCGATGATTAGTGTTTGGAGAAGTCATGGTTATGTTAATACATGAAGTATCCTTGATTTTTTTACTCTCCAAACAAGAAAACAATTTAATGAGAAATTTTCATTACAGGTGCATCTACGACTTTGCTACTTTCCTGCACTAAAAATTGGTGACAAAAGTTTTATTCTAAATTTAAGATTATCAGCATATGTTAGAACTTACTGAGGAGCGGCCAGTGGTGTTGCTGGCTGCTGCAGTTCCCTTCCCGGTCAGACTGGGGCGCTGTGGTGCCAGAGCTGGCAGCTTGGTTGCTATGGGGCACAGATTGGTAGCAAAGTAGCATAGTAAAAATGAATTTCAAGACATTGCAATGTTTTTCATAGGAATGAATATGAGTTTAACCCATTAAACCTTCCCCTGATAAGATCTTGATGTCAACCAGTTAAAGTTTGGACATTTGAAATCAGGAATGACTAACTGATAACAGGCACTGTTCAAAAAAGTAAAATCAAGATATTAGGTGTGGCCAATTTGATTTCTTGGTCCTCAGAATGAAGTGGACAAATCCGAGAACCAAGAAATCAAATTGCTGTGGCCTGAAGTTTTCAAACTCTCACCAGTCCTCTCAGGGGAGATGTCCTTGGTGGCTGCTTGCTTCCGTCCGTTGTGGCGGACCTCTTCCAGAGTGACGTAGACGGCCTCTTCATCCTCATCGGGATACATCCGGTACTGCGTGTCCTCCGCTCCGTTCTGTCCGCTGACCAGACTGGGCTGCGGGGGCGCTCGGCGGCTTTTGGAAGACTTCTTGGACGGGTCGTCGCCAAACATGGCAGTTGTGCGCGCCATTCGGAGCCGCTGATGATCGTGGTTCAAGGGCACGGCGAAGTGGCGCTCCCGCTCGACTTCACGGATCTTCTCCGGTGCGCGGACCTTCTTGCCTCGTCTGACGTACAGCTTTGATGTGCTTCTGTCTTCCCCAAACTTCTGAAGGTTGACTTTCCTCTGGTAGACTCTCTCTGCATGCTCGTCCAGGGCTCTGTCACGCTCTTCCTCAGTAGGGGACGATCTCGCATATCTTAAGACACAAGTCAAGAAGCATACTCTCTTTAGTACCTCATGAGAAATGGCTAGATATCAGGATAGATGTCTATTAAGAATGATACAAACTCTGCTAATAATCACATGTTGTGTAGCTACAAGAACCCAGTGTATATAAAATGTAAAGCTGATATACATGTAGTAATATCAAAGATTAGATCATACTGCTGTCTTCACACCATGTAGTTAAATGCTGACCTGTTCCTGTTGTTGATAGGGAGCCTCTGAGGTCTGTGGCGTCCGTCTTGCTGATCGTGAGTTGCCTGTTGCTGAAGTCTGCGGGTTTGGCGCTCGATGTCCTGCAATGCCTGGTCGACTGTCTGACGGGAGGGGAGGGGGGTGGGGGCGCGGTGCGACTGGTAGGACTCACGGAGCTGGAGTAGTCTTTGGTAGGCCATAGTGGCTCAAATATGTATCTGGAATAACATATATCATTCATTGAAATATTGAAAATGCATTGAAAATATAGCCACTATTTCCCCTGGTGTTCTAGAACGATAAACTACCAACAGAACTTCCAGTCTTTTGCTTGACAAGGTGAAACTATTATTAGAGTAGAAAACGTATTTACAACACCACTAGCGCATATTTTACCCTTCAACTCTCTACTTTATGATACATAAAGTTTTCATTAATTCACTTCTCTACCCAAACGCCTTAGCTCTCGCTAAAGGAAAAAGCGAGTCAAAGAAAAAGTTTTGCGACTTTTCGAACTTCAAGTGCAGCAGCAAAGGGCTATAAAACTGCTTACCGTAATTTAACCAGAAACTGCTGAGTTGTGTTGGACTTGTAATGTTACTGTAGATGGCTGGATGTTGTGTTCCTAAGGCTTCTGTACCGGTGCGATCTTCTTTAGTTCAGGCTGTCATAGCTTGTTAGTTGTAGGTTGTTTTGTCGACTGTCCGGTGTCAACAACTGCTGCACTCTCGTTCTATACAATATGGCGTCTCCTCAAACTCTCTCTCAAGTCAGAGGGCGTCCTTTCGACGCCGATAACCTCCGATTCTGATCAACCTAACCCGGTCCCATGGTGGATACTGTTGGAAGATGATGTGAGCAATATTTGGGGGACTTTCTGCGGGTTAAAACGCCGTCTGACAGCTAGAAACGTGAGTTTTATGGGGAGCCTGAAGAGCACACAGCCGTACGGTAGCTCAGTTGTCACGATATTCTAGACGTGACGTCACGATTGTTCGAACAATCAGGTTGCCCGGCAACGGGCTCAGGTTACGGCAGGGAAGCAACCAATAAACAAACTAACTTGGTAATAAAACAAACAAATTTGCACATTATACAAGTTCAATGAAGATGAAATGAGTTTATTGCGGGTGCTATAATAGGAATTATCACAGTAATGTGTGTGGTGATTTAAAACTAGCACGAAAATGAAATCTATCCCTCGTGGTGGCGATGCCACATTAGTCAGCGTTATGGGTGGAAATACATGTACAAACTTACACGCACACCATTTACAAGTTTTCTCGTCCAGTTTTCCTTAACAACCTACACTAGCGACAGAGTTGGTATACCAGTCGTCAACAGCTAGCTTCGCTGCCCAGGTGTGGGGCTACCATGTGTAATGACACACCGGTAAAGGTTTCCCTGTCCTTGGTGCTGAATGAGATATCGGGACGTTTCGCCGTACATTAGACGATTCGCCGACGAATTCAAGCAGTTACATATTGACAATGACTGCCATATTTGTCAAAGCATTTTTAGAATGATGCCGTATATAAAGGATATTGTGCACTGAAATGGGAATAATGCCCAAATGCAACTATCAGAACAAGCAGTTTGTTTGTTTGTTTGTTTTTCTTGCAAAATATGATACGTTGCTAGTGAATACGAATCGTTATGAACTATTAACCACTGACTATTAAAGGTGTACATTTCATACATACGTTGAACTTAATTAACAGTGGGGCTCTAAATTACTAGGTTATCGGTCAGTGCAGTGTCTAACATGTACAGTTGTGTAATAAGAGAAATTTACTTTTACAGATAAGCAGGCTTCTACCACGAAAGAACAAATCCCCAAACAATTAACAGTTATGTGTTTAGTACCCTATCACCCTTTTTCTAAAAGAAAATTAAGAGTCATGCTATGTTGACATAAAATATCAGTCTGACGCATAATTATGTTAGACTCGACAGTGCCTCCCACTGTTGTAAAGGCTTGGCTAGATGGTTACTTGTTTGTAGGATCTGTGGAGAAATGAATAGAGATTGGATTTCATTAGCAAATACCCCTTTAAAAAGGGATATATATGTTATTCAAAGGTAATAGTTCATTCAATGAGATGTCTAGTGAACCTATTGCTTGCTTGTCAAGCTGAACTTTCAGTCGTCTTATTAATGTTTTGTATTTCTTTGCCCATTACAACTTGACCTTGTAATACGAACCTGATGGTACGATTTGGCAGATGAACTTCATGATGCTGAGACACCCAGAGTCATTCCAGCTGTATTGGTCAATCCACCAGTACAGGACGCAGTTCTGGACCTCTGTCCAGTTCTTACTGGACTGGCGACCCTCCGACCACATGTTGAAGTCGTTGCCTGTTTGCAAAAACAGTGACAAAAACAAGGAAGAAAATGAATACAACTGAGGCGGCCAGAGGCTGAAAAGTTTACACACACAACCCTAACTTTGCCGCCCAAAACAATACTTCCCCTTACCGTCTAGTTCGGTTCCGTCTATCCATTCCCATTTACCGTCTTCCCGCTGATCGTGCAAGCCGAACCAGAAGTTAGAGTAGGAGTCTACCGCCTGGATGAGGGAGACGAGGAAGGCGTTGATCCCGGAGTCCCGGGGCATGGCGAGGGTGCCTCCGTCGGCACGGCAGGCAGCACCCGATTCGTAGAACTTTTTGCGTGTGTCATACGCCTTGTAGCAGACTTCGCGGTATTTCTGGTAGCCGTTTGGGCAGAACGCTGTAAAACAGGTTCCGTTCATAGGTTAGGCATGTTCCAACATATTTGAGTAAATCTCAAATGGTTGGCAAGTATTGGTCCTCAACAGTTTTGATTGATTTTCATTTTTTTTTTATTTTAGATCTCATGGTCACACTTTTACTACGAAATCCAGTTTTATTTGTATGTCTTTTTGATTTGTACATCCATGTGATTTTCAGAAAGTTGCTATGAAGTTCAAACTCATAAGCAATGCTAGCTTGTATCAGTTTAGCTTTCTAGTCTGGCTTCCCAACCACTTTGTGTTGTAGACCATGGGTTTAACTATGACAGGGATGTAGGATACCATGCTATAAGCATATACAAACTTCTTAGAACAAATGATCTTACAGACTGGTCGGTCAGTAGCAGCATGTACTTCCTCCGATTCGTCCTGCTGTTTTTTGACGCCAGCTTCCAGCTTCTCCAGTCGCTGCAGTATCTGGTGCTCAGTCTCCAGGGTGCCTGACAGGTTAGAGTTGGTCAGTCGCTTTCCCGGAGCTCCTGAAATGCCCTCTGCCACTCGCAGTGTCTGTAAAAAAACAAGGGCAAGGGTCAACATGGCATTTTAATGTTTACCGAAGGAAAACATTGTTTTTGCCCAGTTTCTTCGGCTGATTTGACAAAAAATGAATACTATGCAACAACTACAACAATACAAACAACTATTACAACAGTTTTACCTTACCTTTTGCACCCTTTCAATCACATTTGAAAGGTCAGCAATGGTTGTTTCGGTGTTCTCCTCTAGCTGATTCATTGACAGTTTCAGGTTCATCACTGTCACCCCTGAACAAATGAAAATAGAAGGCATGTTATAGATACCTTACATTACCGTAAGATTGATCTTACGAGGTAACTATCCAGACGCAATGTAGAGAAATACAACAAAACTTACCCAGAAAGATAACCGCCCCCACCAGACAGCAGTTCAGCACTATGGACAGCGCGGAGATGGTTTTCTTCACGGCGCTGGTCCAGACTCGGGACTGGCCGGGGTTTCTCATGCCGACCCCTGGGATGTAACCAGCGGTGACATCATCGGTAGATGTGTCTGTAGCTGTAAAGACAGATGGTGTGTTTGTTTGAGGGGGTGTCTACTGAATGAAAGTATGCAATATCTTTGGGGGTACAGTTAAGAGATCACAAGCGGAACAAAATTTCGCTGAAGAAAATTTCTTGCATATGCCAATACTATAGCTATACCTTAACATCGTGCAGTTCCGTCGTGTTTTGCCAGGGATTGAAAAAAATAGCGTTCTTCCAGCAAAGATCAAGAGAACTGCAGCCAATCACTCAATGCATTACTCGTAACAATATTCAGGCGAAAATCTACACAGACCTGATTAATTTTTTTCTCGACATTTTTGCAAGAATTTATACCCAAAGTGCAGCACCAGTGCCACAGAATAAATACTGTACCCGGCGATCACAGTTTCCATTGTTTCCAATGTTAATTATTGTCTGGCATAGAAACGTGCCTACTTATCCATAACCATGCCCGAACATGGTCCTGGGTAACGCACGGTTCTGGATAAAACACTACGATCAGAGGTCTTGGGGTTGGGTCTTATATATTCATTTGTTTGGTATGTAGCTATTCTGATGAGAAATTTAAGTTACACGTGTATATAATGCTATCATTAGAACAAAGTGAGTAAAAAATGTACATGTAGTCATTGTTGAGTAGTTTTTAACGAAAATAGCATTCGAATTCATTCTACGTTAGTTAGATATTGTATGTATGGTTAATAATTCCATTTTTATCTGTAGTTTCACTTTTATTAAGACGAAATTGTGTCGTCTTGATGGTTTTGTCAACAATGGTACATTCACTACGGCGTATGTTGTCCCTGGAATGTGACTGCCATACCTTCAGACGTTCCTGTAGCGTTCTTCAGGTCCAGTGCCCTCCTCACGACCGGAACTCCCGATGGGGAGACCGTAACGTTACCGGCCTCCTCATAGTCGTCACCAGTCTCCCCGCAAGTCGCGTAGACATTGCAGGCTTCCTTGTAGACACTTTCCGACATGTTGGAAGCAGCCCTAGTCCGCTCTTCTCCCAGACACATCTAGCGCCTACCCCCGCATACGTCAACCTTCACTCACTTTTCCCAGTTTTTATGTAACATCACGTGTACTCACAATGCCAGTATGACAAGCAGACAATCACAATTGTCTGCTACCTTGCCATACTCTCTATTAATAGAGGTTTAGAATGTAGGCTTCGGCGTATTTTTTACACGGAAAATTTTGAAAATTTAACCTTCTGAACTGCACTAGCATTTCCTGCGTTCTTGAGAGGATTTCTAAGGAAAAAAAATTTATTCAATGACAAAAGAAGTTTTTCTAGGATTCCAGCCCCGCTGGTGATTCAAAGCAGTCAAATCAGTCTTTTAAAGAAAAATCTCGGGATCTTTAGATAAAAAATGGACCTTTGACCCTTTCTCTTCCGAGCCCCCAGAACCCCCAAGGCTACGGGCATGGTTTTGGTATTATCAGATACTGTCTTGCCATTTTGATACTGTCTTTCAACCACAAAAAAAGATCTGCTTGGTGACTATGCATATGTTTGCCAGGCTACCTGGAATATTGCCTGAATAAAATCATCAGAGTTCTATATCTAGAACGGTAGAACCGTACATGCGCACTTCTGCTGATTTCACGTTGCCGAGAAAAAAGTTTTATTAGAAATTAATCGGCGGCCACCGCGTCTAACTTCTCCCGCAAACGTGACACGTCAACCTAAAGCCTCGGTCACAACCCATCTGCGTGCACGTGCTGTCGACGTGAAAAAACATGGGCAAACGTAGGGGATCCGTATTACAAGTGGTGAGCACCGCCTCCGTACGGAATCCTACGGATTTGGGAGCACGCAGACACGCCGTAGAACTTAAAAGTGTGCATGTAGAACTTTTTCTGCGTTTCCGGTTACCCGACCAACCCTAGCAAAATTGGCCATTTTCTCGTGAAATTAAACCCATCACCCATAATTTATCCACCTAAATGACTAATATTGCTGGAAATAGAAAACCCTTATGTATAATCAAGGAAGGTATCATTCAAGAAATCCCCCTTTGGATCGCTAGGGGTCCCCACTGACACGTGCAGATAGTGTATAAGCCGCCCAAACAACATGGCTGCGCGCATAGTGGGGTGGGCGAGCAAAGCTGAGTGGAGTCAAGTCTACCAACAACTCTACAGCAACGACCCTGTACAGGTCCAACACGCGCTAGACCGAGCGGCGGCTTGGAAGAGCCGGCTCGACACGAAAATGCCCATCGCGATAGACTGTACCTCGTCCCTGCTGGCCGTTTGGTTGCGGGATAGCGGTGCACACGTGAGGGGGGAGGGGGGCAGTTCAGCAGCAAACTGTCACGACTTGTTTCAGCTCCGCTTAGCATACTCCATGGCACTAGCGAGGTAATGTGTTATGTCCATCATAATACCAAAAAAATACGACATTGACTATACTTTGCAGCCACATTTTTAGCTTGACACATCGGCTATGATTTTTTTTCTCGTGGTCCTGGAGGCCCTTTTAAATTGTTAATTTACTTAAATGTTGGTGAATACTGAATAAATTGGTGATTGTATTTAAAAATTATAAGGGTAAATGAGATAACACTGCATATCTAACATTTTCTAACATATCTAGCATTTTCCCCCAATCTCTTGTATAATTTGTGGCACTCTCAATCTGGAAGGAATTTATGATGATGTGTTTGTTACTGTATTTGTTCCTCAGGTTTGTGAACCTTGTGACGGATGCAAGTCAGGACAAATTCTACATCCAGCCAGTCCATGTCATGGCCAAGGAGGTTAGTCAAATGTGAACGAAAACTGTTTCCTCAATTCCTGGTGTGAAAATGTCTAGAATAAATTTAGTCAACACAATATATTCAACTTGTGTTTAAATTATTATTTCTTGATTGCCATGGCTATTGACACACCTGGTGTGGAAATAACGGACAAAAAATTCTTATGTCCACACCGTAATACTAGCCTCCGTGGCAGGCCCGAAACTTGGGTTTTGGTGTGTGTTTGGAGCTTCAGGGGCTTCAAGTTTAAAACCTTGGGCTTCAAGCTTAACTTAGTAGATGTCGAAAAGGCTGAAAATCAGAAAACAAACAAAAAAAGGCCAGCAAATTAGAGCACCCAATAGGTATTTTGTCTCTCTCAAAGTAGGTTTAAAATATAGTGGAACCACCCTGATTGTACTTGATTGTACTCATTACAATACAATAAATGTGTGATGAATTTTGACTTGATTCCTACCACCAGATGTCCCTGCCAGAATGGATGGTGAACCTGCGCCACGAGGCGACCCACCGCAGTCTGCCGGCGCTGCCCGTGCTCCGGTCGGGGGCGCGCTTCGCCCTGTCCTGGCTGAGGAAGAAGTACTGGGAACCACAGCTGCAGCAATGTGGGGAGCTGACAGGGGGAGCCGCTCAGAAGGAAGAGTTAGATGTGGAAGGTAGGTGTCCCGGTGAACCAAGATGTTCCTTCTCCATGTATGAAACAAACAGGAGTGAGTAGAAACAGGAAAGCCCCTGACTCGAATCCCGGCAGCCAGCTTAAGACACCAGCGTGGTATATCTGTTGGAATGGGTTAGTTAGCAGCGCTTGAACACCACTGTTACATATATATGATACTAGTAGTATGTCATACTGACAGTGACAGTGAAGCCTATCTTTCTTGGTTATTTTGCTAAGTACACAGGCCTGTAGTACTGCTCTTAATAAGTGTGTTAGGTTGTTTTCAAGATAACACGAGTCACGAGGTTTGGTAAAAGGAAGACAATCTCTTTTTTTTACCATTCCCAACGGTGTAGGCTGTGTAGCATTTTTCACATGATTCCATAATATTAATAATCGTTTTGCAGAAGTCAGGCAGGCTGTGTTAGGACTGCTGATATCGTACGAGCAGCATCAGTTTGAGGTAAGACAAAATCTTATGATTATCTCTCACTAGCCACTGTTCAATACAGTTTCCTTCACTTACAGCATACGTTTCATGCAGACATTACATTCACTAGATAGTAGATAGTAGCTTCCTACTATTAAAGAAGACCAACGTATGTTGTGTTATATAAGTAAGTAATGCTATGACACTTTTTCTTTACTGAGGAAACTTTGTGTCTTGCATTTCTGTGTCTCAGTTGAATTGTGTCTCATGCAGAAGAACACAGATGCCATATACCACTCACTCACTCACTCACTCACTCACTCACTCACTCACTCACTCACTCACTCACTCACTCACTCTTTCCCATAGACGACTATGAAACGGTGTAACCTTATACCAGTGACGCATATTTTTTTCACCACAGATTTTGTCAGAAAGAAGCACCAGGAAGCAGAGAACCCATCACACGACCCTTCTACAGGAGGTTCTCACTAACCTGGCTGCACTCATGGCTGGGAACAGGTGGGCACTCTCAGGAAATGGCTTATAATATTTGTCATGTTTAACCATTCTTTCCAGTTACTCATATATGTGTAACAAGTTTGATTAGTTCATTAGTGACATTGAAGAACAGTGGTAGATGTCACTCGAAACGTCCTGAAATTATCTCCATAATTTATCCAGTATTTCCTTTGAGGCTTATGGTAAAGTGTGTGCAAAATCTTCTAGTCCTTTTAATATTGAAAGAAAATCCGTGATCTACATGTACTAATACTAGTAATAGTAATACAATTATGTAAAGTCAGATCAGGTATGAAGACTAGATTATGTCTATATGCCATACGCACATGTTTTATCCGTTGCAATTGTTGAGCAACAAAGTCAATTGATTGTCTATGGAAATAATGCATAGTAGACACAAGCACCAATATTTGGTCCTTTTAATTTCCCCCCGACAGTGAGACTGTTGTGTCGTGCCTGTGTGGCCAGGGCTTCCTTCTCCCCACTCCTGAACAGACAACTGCTCTGGGCATATCTAACGTCTTTCCTGGTGAGTCTACATGACTTAAGTTGTTTGAGAGTAACTGTGTAAAGTAACAATAAGGTTCTGAAACAACAAACTGTATTGAAAATGTATAATGACTATGAAAATTGTTGGAAATCGATTAAGATAATATTTTGGTTTACAAGTTTATAAATCTTTTTTTTTTAATTATTATTTACTTCATATTCACTACAAAACAAGGCTCATCAGAGCCACTCAAATGTTTTGGGTTACTGTACAGACAGTGACAGATTTTTGTTGACCTTAGACTTGAAAAGTTTAAGGCTATACCCATTTTGGAAACAATCATGTGGTAGCTTGTTCCATAGTGGTGTCGTTCTAGGTTTCATCAACAATTGTTGACTTGCATGAGTAGCACTATATATAGTTTGTGTTGATATATTTCTTCTCCTTTCTTCAGAAAACGAGGGAACGGGGTTGCCAGGTATAGACAAAAAGTTCCAGGATTTCTGGAAGCCAGTTTTTGAGCTGTTACATCAGTCGAGCGGCATCCCTCCATTGGTGGAGAGACTTGTCCAGCAGCTGGGCACTTACACAGATGAAGACTTGCAGTTTGCAGTGGGGTGGATATCACTGATCACAACAGCACAAAATTCACAAGGTAAGTACTTGAGAAGCTTTCCTTAAATCTAGTGAGCTTCGACTTGTACCTCAGATGAAGAGGACTTCATCATCAGAATTTAACATGGCCAGGATTTTGTATGTAACAATCTGTGTCCAGATGTGTAATCTTCTGTTTTAATCCTTTTGACTCTGTGCATTCTGAGCTCAAGTTTCTAGGCGAATTCATGCATTGAAATACCTGAAACAACGATTAGAAGAAAATGTGCAAATACTGAGTTGAAACATTACTGGAATAAACATACACGTTACTCTATATTAGGTCTTAATCTATACTTCTTTTTTTGTACACTGTTGTTGCCATACTTTGTACCATGTGCAATTGCCGTGCAATAAAGTTGTAAATCCTTATTTTTCTAGATAAGAAAAGTCTGGAGAGACTTCTGCAGAAGGTGAAAGTGGAGTTGCCATGGCGACGATTAGTCACCTGTTGTCTGGCCACGCCCTGCAAACACACAACAGGTCTGGTTCACAGGTGAGTTTGTACAGGTGTACTAGGTGTGTTCTGTTCTTTGGATGGGTTTAGAACTTCCTAAGTCATCAGACAAACACAAACCCACACAAAAATGCAAACGCAGTGAGAGACAAGCCAAAGGATGTGACGTATTGCTTGTCTCTCTCAATGTGTCTGTGCCTATGTGTTTGTCTGTGTGTGTGTGTCTTTGTGGGTGGTGTGTGTGTGTTCCTGTGTGGTGTGGGTTCCTGTGTGTGTGTGTGTCTGCATGTCTGAGTGTGTGTGTTTCTGTGGTGTGTGTGTGTCTGTATGTCTGAGTGTGTGTGTCTGAGTGTGTGTGTATCTGTCTGTATCTCCATCGGTATATACTCCTTCGGCGTAACACACCAACTAAGTGTGTGTGTGTGTGGGGGGGTGCACTGCAATTTTTCGTGGTTCTGACATAGTTTCTGTAGACAATAATTGACTTGTTTGACATCATTGGATATGATTGACAAAAGATACATAGTATTACTTAGACTAAAACTACCCACTGTCTTCTCTTTATGCTCTAGCATGTTGCAGTCAGCCGACCCACCATTTTCCCAACATGAACTACAGACGTACCAGCACCTCTGCAATATTTACACTGGAAATACAGCGCCATACAACCAGCCTGTACCAGAGTCGGTTTTTACAGCAGATATGGCAAAAGCCAGACTTCAGGAAAACCAGTGTAAAAAAAAGGAGCTAGAAACCCCCACCACTCAGGAAGACTCTTTGTCCGTGGAATCTGTTGAGGGGAGGACATGTCTCCAGTACAAGGCATGGGAGAAATGTACAGGTAACAACAAACATGGAACTACATGTACATTAACTACATGTACATTTGTACGTGTAGCAAATGAGAATGAACTTTCGATTCAAATTTCTCACTAAGATACCAAAAAAAGGAAGACACAAATTAACATTAGAAAAGGATACTCTTTTAATTCACTCACTCACTGACAAAATTAACTGTATCTTTTTCCTCTGGCATTCTAACAGACCTAGAATACACGTAACACAGACAAGAGTGTAACACAGCCAGTGGGTATTCAACAATCGTCATATATTTTCAAAAAGCGTAACATACTTGAATATACATTGTATTACTGAGAGCTTCTTTTTAGCAAGAACAGTAAACATCATCTGTTTCCAAAAATAATTTCCTGAGGTTGGTAGAACATAGCACATTGGATTTTTCTTCTTATTTTAAAAAAACAGTAATGACTCTCACATGCTTTCCAGTTGTGTGATAGAAAATCCAAAAGCAAACATGATTTTCTGTATAAACGTGACAAGTAGGAGTTAACAGTGTGCTCTTGTATCATGAACTTTGATACTAGTAATGACCTTTGTAACTAGTACTGTACTTAACCCCTTCTTCACACTTCCTGTCTAGATGCGGTAGACTGGAGCCAGTTTCCTCTTGGGAGTATTCCCAACCGTACCAATGACATCAGCTACCTGGAAGTACCACTGGGCAATTCCCGGGATAGCAGAAAACAGGAAACTCCCGTCAGAAGTGTGGCCTGGGACACACACAGGTGAGGTTATGCTGTTCCTTTGTGTATTGTATCGGTTACTTCCTGTTGGCGGAGTGTTAGGTAGGTGACCATGGTGATGTCAAATTATGAAAACATCGTGATGTCAGTGCCGAGTGATATAGTAAAGTTGGGAAAATGCGGCATGCATTCACGAAGTCAGGCGGGTCAGTGTTTTCTTGCCAACAATTCACAATCGGAGCTATTTATAGTCGTTGGCGTGTCTTGTTCTCAATGCAAGACGTGTACGCAATGTTTGTCTGAACACTGTAATAACACAATTCTTGACTTTAGAGACAACACATAAATATAGTTAAGTATGGTAAATATTTGTGTTCCACTTTGATGCAAATGCGTCATTTTGTCTCCACCTTCGGGAACACTGTAGGCAGAGTGGAGGTGGAACAGAGCTAGTGTTCACGGAAGGAACCCAGGGTACTTGTTTCTAGCACCTAACAAATATGGCCAGCAGGTTAACTTTGGGAGGGAATGTGGACTGAACAATTGTCACTGTCAGTTAGATACTTTTGTATAAGATATGACAAAATAGACACCACTGGATAGAGAGAGATATAGCTACTCTTATAGCCTACTAACTGTCTGATGTTTTTCCTTTCCAGGGAGGATGGACCTGTTAGACCTGCTCAGTATGATCTACAGGAGAATCACCAGAGACAGGACTGGACTCCCATGGAGCTGGGAATGTTAAAAAGAACTGTTGTCCTCTTCTAATAAAAACTGTGTGGCATCAAATGACCCACAGGCTAGGCTAGGGGACACCAGATTAGGGGTTTGATCCGTGGCATTCCTGGCTAAATGTTATGTCCTTGGGAAAGGACTTTCTCCTCACTTCATCCAGGTGTAAAATGGGTACCTGACTTTGGTTGGGGAGGTAAAAGGTGGTAGCCTGGGTACCATCCGGATTTTCGCTACGCAACGCTCGAAAAAATCTGTGATTTTTTCGAGCGTTGCGTAGCGAAAATCCGGATGGTACCCAGGCTAAAAAGGTGGTGGAAGATAAAGAACTTACGACGAACTGCCACAAAAGCCTTTAAAAAGGCTATGGACTACCTTTACCTACCTAATTACTATATTATCTCTAAAAGAATGACATTAAAAAATACAATAAACAAAACATCTCTGCATCTATAGTACATTTAATACAACCACCTAGAAAAACAAGAGTGCAAGTCTAGCATTAAGTATACAAACTTAATATTTAATACAGTCACATATCTAGTACTTATTACCATACCATTATAGTACATTACACAAGGGAGTACCTTATATCCTTACAGTCTTGCACTTGCAAGAACCAGCCCCAATATAGCAATTACAATGTACATGAATGTGAGTAATCATACCCAATAGTTGCAACTTAGTATAATTATTAAGCAACCTCCTATCAAATACTTAGAAACAAAAAGAACCTACCACCCCATCACTTGTCATCTACAAGTACTGTCACAACATGATTGGCAAATAACGTGACATCCATTTATGCTAAGATTATATATATTGGTACAGTACTATTGCTCTTAATATTTCATATACATCAACTTTGTACATAAAGAAAAATGGTTTTAACGCTTGAAACAGTCAAACTCTTGTTTATAATGATAAATGGTGTGAATGAATTTGAACTAAACTCGAGATAAATACCCTGCTATACATCAGAATACAGTTGCAAAAGTGTCACAGTGGTGATACATACAAAGTCATTGACACTAAACACAATGATATCACAAAGCTAAGGACTGGATAACAGAACATAAGTAAGTGCCTCAACAATTTAGAGATGCCACCAAAGAATGTACAAGTGAATATAATTCATCCTATAGTATATACTACTTAGTGTTTTAGTAGTTTCCTAGGATTGTTGTACAAATTGCCATATGTTGTATCGTATACAACTCTTGAGCAATAAGTCATCATTAGTCTTAATTATAATACAGGATATTCCTACACGGCTACAGTACATGTACCAAGTCTTGGTATACATCAAGATTAGACCACGCTAAAGCTACTAAATGCCATCTAACTGACAGCCCTAATCCTCTAATAGAATAAAGTATCAAAAGACAAAAAGAAATTTTAAAAAGCACAGGAGCTACACCTCCAAAGCATACAGGGAATTACCTCTGTAATTATACCTCAATTTTCACACCGATACAGTCCCCACATAGTGGGGGTTACAGCTGAGGGTCTGTCCCAGGCACATGCAAAGTGTCCTTGCCATAAAATGTACTCTAACATGCTTCAACATAGGAGACAACAAACATGGTTGCATTCCCACTGTCTAAGAGGGGTGTATATGTTTCTGAATGAAAATATACCCTTCTTAAAATCATATCCAGTTGCTTGAGAACTGTTTTTTGTCGTATCTAATTACCTGGATACAGACGTATACCCTTCTCAGTTCTCAGAACAGTACATGTTATCAACAAAACATGAATTTTGTGTTGTTAGTTTACATATTCATTTATACAACGCTAAGTAGATATTTGGAGACAAGGTTGATCACATTGTGCACAGAAGTTGGGAACAGACTCTCGGCTGCTGAAATCAGCGGATACATTGCTTTCTAAAATACATAGTATTTTACCTTAGATGATGTTAGGATGGTGACACCACTGGCAAATTACTGCACCACCTTTCTTACAAGCAAGAAAAACTTTTTTCAAATTCTTCCGATCACACCTGTACTTTGTACTGCACAGAACAGTTAACACCTCTTTGAAAACTTTGGTGATGTTTTTTTTTTCTCCTGAAATTTTCTTTTTAAACATCACAAGAAGTTATCAGTTCTACAAAGCTCACCAGCCTCTGGGCTGTACCACACGTCATGTAGGGGTGGACAGCCCTAAGAAGTGCAAGGCAGACCCCCAGAATGGGTTAAACCATCCCAAATGTTGGGTAAGATCTTTCACACCAATGTAGGAAACGTACATGAAGCTGAAGCTCCCATAAGTCATCAAGTTACTTCTTGACATACTTTACAAAACTGTGTGGTGATCCCTAGGAGTCAACCACACTGCTATTCGACCATAACATGGCCTGTTGAAGTCTGACTCATCTCTTTTGAATTGAGTCCACAATTTTGTCCATGTTCCATCTACAGGGCTCAAAATACTCTTACTTGCAATAAGTGGTTCATTATGGCAGGCCAGAATCTTTACCTGCAAAGTTGCAACATGTTAGCTGGTAAACTTTTGCTGCTGGTATTTTTGTTTGTGATCTTGAAACCTTTTCTGCAGATTATTTTGAGCCCTGATACACAAATCGGTGCCACTTGTACAAAATGTAGCACACCACATGTAGCTGTAACTGCCCTTGACAACAGGTGCCAATCACAGTGTTCAATGCCCAAAAATACCATTCATTATATAACAACGTTACAACAAGGGCCCTTTTCTAACTCTTCAACACCTGCATCTCTACAATGATCTGCCCGATCTTGGTGGGGTCCCTCTCGTGAGGGTAGCGGTTCAGGGCTTGCCGAACCTTGTCTGGCTGGAACACGCTGCTCAGGTTGACGTAGATGTGGTAGCGCGGGTCGTCCTGGAGGATGGGCGCGTCCTCAGGGTTGGACTTCATGCCGTACTGCTCCTGTGGCATGTTGGGGGCGTACGTGTAATGTGGGGGCGGCATCTGGGAGTGGCCAGGCCAGTAGCTGTCCGGCGGGATGTTAGCAGGCATGGCGCGGCTGCGCATGTGGTGTTGGTGTTGTGAGGACGCCATGCCGTAGTTCAGGTTGTTCTGACCGTTGTAGACAGGACCCCTCTGCTGCAGGCCGGGGTGGTGGTCGTGGTACAGCTGCGGTTCGGACGTGCTGGTCTGCCGGGTGTACTGGAAGGGGTGCGAGCCGCTCCTGTGGTCGCGGTAGGGGTCTGCGGACGCGGGGGGCTGGTGCTGGAGACTGTGGACACCAGGCTGACCGTGGTAGTGCTGGTACACGTCCCAGCTGCTGTGTCTCCCAGACACGTACCCGCTCTCCGGAGGGAGGCTGGTCGCATCGCGCAGTGCCAGGTTGGACATCTCCTGGCTGATGTCGCCTCGAGGCTCCGGGCTGGAGTAGAAGGTGTTGATAGAGTAGTCGGGATACTGGCTGGGATGCTGCATGTTGTACTGCTGCATGCGTGGGT
This sequence comes from Branchiostoma belcheri, assembly GCF_001625305.1. Lineage (NCBI taxonomy): Eukaryota > Metazoa > Chordata > Leptocardii > Amphioxiformes > Branchiostomatidae > Branchiostoma > Branchiostoma belcheri. Next base: position 24,462 of record NW_017804553.1, read on the forward strand.
CGGGGCGGTACATAGGCTGCTGCTGGGGTGGTGGCCTGTTCCACTGGGCGCCAGGGTTAGGGTCTGCACTCATGGTCCCGTGGTAGGAGTGCATGGATTGCTGGGGACTGTGGGTGGGGTGGGGCCTGGCAGGGCCTTGCCACGACATGAAGGGGGCGGTAGACACTTCCCGTCTCTCAGGGGCCTTCAGGTGGTACTGCGAAGGCAGGGAGGCACTTTCATCCGGACTGACCCCTTGGAAGACGTCTTTCGTATCGAGGGACACCGGAGTGTCTTTTCTTGTCGACTTTGATTTCAGTTCGCGGTCCCCACTGACGGGTTTCTCTGTGATCGTCTGTTTGCTGCTCTTCTCAACGTTTGTAGGTTTGGATGCTGTGCTCAAGTCAGCATACAATGTTGGGGTGTCCTCAGGCAGGGTGCTAGGAGCTGTGGTCTCTGACCCAGGCTTTCTAGATTCCCTCACTTTAGGTGTGTCTTTCTTTATGTCCTTGGAGGTGGAAAGGGACGCTCTCTTGTGCAGTGCCCTGACTCGGTTCTTGCCATCTTCCATGATCTGTTCAGACACTGACTTCTGGGGGACGTTGCCCCTCTCAGGGTGGTAGTACTTGCACTTGTTTCCATAGGTACATTTCTTACCTGTGGAATAAAAGATGGTGTTAGTTTTCATAACTTCATGACACAGTAGTTACTGTTACAGTGGGCAAACCAATGTTGAATAGTTTGTTCTACATGTACATGTATGCAATTTGAAAATTTTAGATGAAATGCTGTACTGCACTGGGAGAGAGTAGAAAGATGTTCTGCTGCAAAAACTGTACCTAATTATTGAATTTGTACACAATTGCATTTGTTTTTTCTGTTTCCTTTTGTCAGGGTGGACCAGCTCATTGACTTAGCCCATAAATGTACATGGATATTAAAGAACCAAAATGCAAATAAAATAAAACAAAAGTTCTCACCATAAGGACAGGGAGGAGCCTTCTTCTCAGGTGCTGTTGGCCTCTTCCTCAGAAAGTTATCAAGAGTCGGTCCGTACCGTCCCAGGGGGTCATCTGGCACCATAAATCTGCAGACAGAGGAGAGACATCCAGGTTAGCACTGAAGCACAGTTCTGTGAGTTTACTTCAACTTCAGAAGTGGCATGATGATAACCATGTGAACTAATTTTAAAAATCTAAAGGACATGACAATATAACTACACAGTAACAGAAGTAAATGGACAGAACATGAAGACAAGAGTGTGTCTGTATAGTCGGTATAAACGCCCTTCGGCATAACACACCAGCTTCGCAGGCACGCGGTGTGGCAGCAGCTGGCTACATTGCACCAAATGACTTGTTACACCTAACCTTTAAACACCTAACTCAAAACATAATTTAAAGCTATGTTGACAGTGCAGAGGTATTTTATGAGATGATACACATCTAAAATTGTACAGTAAGGGCACAACAATATAGCAGTAAGTTGAGTATGCACCTGTCATTAACAAACGAGTACATCAGAAGTCTCTCCTCTATGATCTTCTTCCATTCCGGCTTCTCTGTTTGAAGGTCGCGGTAGTTGTCATTAGATACGATGATTCCATCCGTCTCGTTGGCCAGGCGTAAGATGAACCTGTCGTCGTAGCAGACGACTCTTCTCCCCGCCACGCGTCTCGAAGGAGTGTAGACTAAGATCTTATCTTTCTCCAGCTTGTCGAGGATCTGTTGTTCTGTAAGGTACAAGTTGTGACAAACATTTAGACCTGAAAGTGTTTTAAAACTGCAAAACAGCACAATTGACCGACACAAAACAACTGATTCTCCTGGTTTTGTAGATTACTATTTAATTTATCAATGGAGCCATCATACATACATGTATTTTATATAATATGTACAAAAAAAATTTAAGATGATGAATTGGGGTTAAAAGGGGAACTAGATTGTGTATGAAATTATGAAGTAGCCCTTGTCCCTGGTATCTTTCCAGCCTTGTTTTATGGTGATCTATAGTAAATCTTCTAAAAGGAAATATAGTAGTAGATACATTCAGTTTAAACGTACCAGCAATAGGCTGTTCTGGTCTTGAAGCCTCTTTTCTCCAGTTGGGGACGAACACAGTGATATCACGATGTCCTCTCTTGATGAAGTAGTCCACAGCCAGTGCGATCCCCTTGCAGGAGAACACTTCCTTGTTGCCGTGGCTAAGATGAAGGAAGGGAAAAGAAAACGAACAGGAAGTAAATATCGTGGCTTTTATAACACAGGAGGTAAACTTTGTGAGCGTTCTTCTATAGAAGGATACATGATCAAAATTCTGACACAGCAATCTTTCTGCTTAACACAACAAGGGAAAAGTAAAGCATCATGTCCTTAAATAACTCCAGGAAGTTCTGGTATCAGGTTTAACAAAGTGTGTAGGTCTTATAAGGTAGAGATTCCTCTGCTAAAGCAAGCTTACATGACTTTGTGGAATGCTTTCCTGTTTCTAAGGAAAGTAAAGTGACAGATAAGGATGTTTAGGATATCAGTGTGTGCCACAGTTGGGGAAGTAAGGGGACTTTTCACCATGGGATTAGGGATATTCCTTTAAAGGTATAGTCTTTCTTTGTATTTGGAAATACCTTTGACCGGGTGTGAAACTTTTTTTTCTCAGACAACAAAATTTACAAAAACTAGAAGACCATGCAACATAAATAGCCAACCGGCAGTTTTCAACTCCTTTGTTGTATTACTTAAAGACACTCAAAACAATACTTCCATACCCGGAAGTTAGCAATAGAAAGTCCAAAACCACAAGGGGTCCTGCATCTAGTAACGTGAACTTGAAGGTACTTTCCCTCTGTCCTGTCCTCTATTTTCACCAGAGACAATACAATAGACGGTCTACAAAAACCTTATTCAACACATCCAAAAAAAGGGAAAGGGGTGAACTGCACACATGTAGATACTATGAAATTGAAAGGACAAAGTCTTCCTTTCTAATGTAGCATTGAACTTGAGGAAATCAATATATTTATAGTCAAAAGTTTGTAGATTCTGAAGACATCCCCTGTTAGATTTTTACAATGCGGTCTAAAGTTATCTCACAATTCCTGGAAATTTGGAATAAAGCTAAAGAATTGCCTTCTTACGTTGTTCTACAACATTGTTCACACAAACAAATGCAATGTCTGAAATAGCTAGAGATGTACAAATTTTAATCTTGTCTTCTTGTTTCCAATTGGTCAATTAATTGCACATGGTATAGACATCATAATTATGATGATAACAGGTAAAGATCTGAGTCAGTCATCATGTAATGATAACAGGTACAGATCAGTCAATGTCTGGGCATTGACATGAAAAAATTTTATCAGATGATATTCACGCCTTTATAACTCACAACTCTGAAAATGAGGAAGTTGATCAGATCTGCTTTCAACAAATGGACTATTATACGAGTGACCTCAAAGACTGAAAAGCGGAAGCCTTGGATTGCGGAAGTTACCCGAGGAGTAAAGAAAACCACGTGTAGGCAACGTGAGATCGAACTTCCTCTTTTTCTTTTCTTTTGTGGGGAAAACCCAAAATATGGGAGGTGGTCCCATATAAGGTTATATGGCAGATGTGCTACAGAACAGAGGCAAATGGCACGTCTATCCCTCAGAATACGGGGAACAACAGACATTAAACCAGATAGAGAGAGAGTGCTATCCCCAGTAGTGAAGATATGGGCCAAAGAAAGCCTGACTAAAAACTGACTGTACAATCAGGTGTAAAACACTTCCCTTTTGTGTGAGCAAAAGAATGGAGTTGCTGTATTCGTTTCAACATGTTTTGGTATGTGCCATAAAAGCTGTTGCTTAGCAGTGATAAACACATACTCAAATATGGTCCTTTTGGCTGCTTATTAGCACAATAACCCCCCTCCTCAGATGCAGAACCTCAAAGGAAGTGGCTGCCCACACAATCTAATAAACTTCCTATTGGAGGGGTACCTGACCTTTTAGCTGACATTTAGCTTTGGGCAGGTCTACAGAGACCCTACTTGTGGGTGGACATGTGGTTTTAACCCTTGTCCTGCTGGCAATTTTTACACAATATTTTCAAATAATTTCATGTCTTAATCAGGTTACAGACCCTTGACTTTTTTTGCCCTGCGGCGGCCTAGTTACTTTCGCATTCGTTGCGTTTCGCTGCGGTGTGATGCGTTGCACAAGAAACACCCCCAAATCGCACATATACAGGGCACTATATAGATGGTACTGTATGTACCACCCATATATATATGGGCCCCGCAGGACAAGGGTTTTAAAAGTGAGCAGCAAAATTACTGACATTTCTGGTAAGACCTTTCTTGAACCACACTGACTCACATGTACAAGTCGTACTTGTTTTAAGAATGACATCTTCAAACAAGTAAGAATTGTAATGAACTGTGTTTGATGCTTTACGTGTTGTTTACAAAATACACAATGTATTCTACATGTAATAGTAGCTTTCAAACAGTCGTAAACACAAGGATTTTGCCATGGCAACAGCCAAACTTCCCCATGCCAAGTTCCTCTTTCACATACCCTCCTTCTCTTTCTACTTCAGCACCACCGCTGTTTACAACTCAGTGAAGAAGACTAAATTTGGTGCTCTTGTGTGCAGAGGGAAGCTAATTATAGGTTTCATATCCCACGTGTACTAGGTACCAGCGGTGTATCAAATTTAATGGGGAACTTTCACTTGCCTGGATAAACAATGATTTGCAGTTTATAAAAAAGAAGACTAAAAAAAATTAGGAGAACAGGGGTTATAGCAGACAAGCTAAGCTGAAGTCAGCTTTAAACTTACCTCATAGCAACATTGCTTCCATCGATGACAATAGCTCGGAGATTGTCTGTTTCATCCTCATCACTAAACACAGCTTCATCCTCAGTTTTATCAGCCATAGACAGAGGCGTGGCCCGGCCGCCTTTGGCCACCAGTCTTTGCTTTTCTTCAGGCTCCTCGTCTTTTGACCCCGCCCCGATCTTCACCAGGTCACCCAGGATGTCGTTTTGGAGCGCGTCAGGGCCCAACTTTTTCAGCACTCTGACTACGTCTGCCTCGGGATATCCTAGCTTCACTGCAAACTCCATTTTTATAATGCTCTCCGGGTCTGTGAACGGGTCAAAGTCCTCCCCGTCAGACCCTTTTGGGCTGCTCGTGTTCGATCTAACTCCGTCTATGCTGTCCAGACTTTCATCTGATCTCTTTGCACTGGAAGGCACATTGTCTAGTGTTCTGGGTATCTCACCATTGTTCGTACCGAGTCTCATATTCTTGCTGAGGTTGTCCGCCGCCGTGTGCCTCATGTCTGCTGCAACAAACTTCTTTTTCTCCTCTTCGATCAATGACAGCGCCGTGCTGAGCTGAATCTCATTGTAGGCTTGGATCAGGAAGGTTGCGTTGTTCAGGGCGGTGAGAGCGGCTTGTGACTCGTACTCAATCCTACTCTGTAGCTTGTCGAGCGCGTCGTAGAACTCCGGACTGCACTTCTCTTCCCGTGTGAGCTCCGGACAGCAAAGCGAGAGGATGTAATCCTGCACAGGGATGGAAAACAAATGGCACTTAGCACAGAAGTGAACCTGGAACGGGTAGATTAGAATGGTCGTGAGTAGGGGGAAGTCCCGCCACTCTATTTTGGACAAAAATGATGTAGCTGTCGGCCTACGCAGTGACATCAAGACTACCCCGCATGTTAGCCCACACATTAAATAACATCCTTCTGACTCTTCTAAAAGCTACATCATTTTAAAAAAATGTTCAGCAAAACAGAATTCGAAATGCTTCACTCATACCTACAACTTACAAGAAGTCAATGTTGTCTTTCCTTGGGGCCATTCTTCTAATTTTGCAGACAAAATCAATGAAATACAACTGACAGGTGAAGTTAAATACCTGGAAACATCAACAGCTGGAAAATTAATCCCTAAGATTACAGGTATTAACATGCATAAGTATGCGCCTACATGTGCAATGTCTAGACATGAGGTCACCTACAATAGGTATCAACTTCAAAAGGAACAAAGAAGAAAACAAAAGGCCTATCATGACTCATTGTCCTTGTAGTTACCTAGGTAAACATTAGCCTCCAAAAGGCCTTTCTACCGAAATACGGACAGATCATAGAATTCGGCAAAAAAAAAGAGTAAAATTGGCCAAGAGAGTCCGGCCGCAGGGAGGTAGTTTCTTTCCCTCCGAAGACTTTAACTGCGTGGTCAGTCAAACCCCAAGGCAGCCAAGCCAAACTCCCCTGGCAAATATTCTCCTATATATAGCCAGCGTAGTTAGTCTGGTAGAGACTAGGTAAACATGTGACATTGTAAACAAATGACACATGTCGTCTTCTGTGGTTACGTAAAGTAACAAAATTAATTGCTATATATTGTAAGTGAACTTTCCAACTGTCTAATGTATAGATCTACAGTCAAATCTGCCGGAGGTGACCACTCAACGGACTTTTAAAAAAAGGTAAGGTACAGACCCTAGACAGGAAGTCATTATACCATATAAGGCATGGGGTATTTTAATCTGTAAGACTAAGAGAGTCCAAAAGAAACTGAACAAATAAATGCCTTGTACAATGTTACAAAATTAATCATTATGATATCATTTTAAACAACTTTTCACAAAATATAACCATACCTTCATAGCAGAATTGCAAATTGCTCTCCATTCTACTAGACTCTATGGACATTATGTACTGTCTACAAGAATTGTAAGAAATACCAGTATAGCACAAACAACTCATTTGACGTAACACACAAAACTAATCAAACGTGAGAAAAAAAGCTCACCTACAGTAGGCATCAACTTCAATCAAGACAGAAAATGTCCCTTTGTCAAGAATCAACCTTGCCTTCGTCTTGGTTACAATTGGCTAGCTCAAGTTAACACAGGCTTTATATAACATCCCACAGCTGGTCTGACTCATTGACGTCATGCCTGGCCATGTAGTTAGCCAATCAGATGGTTAAACTTTAACCAAGACATGTTGTAACAGCAGGATGACGTAGTCTGTCTTAAACTAAGTTAAACTTAAAGGTATTAGTTTACTTGCTTTGCCAACAGTTCACATTGCACTGGGCGGCACGTCACTCAGACGACACATGACACACTTCCTATCAATAAGTATCATTCCTGTGGTTTGTTAGGGACTGTATCCATAACACTTGGGCAAAGGACTGAGAGTTGCTAGGGAAGAACGGAAGAAGAAATGCCCACACGCTACATTTCTTTTGAAATCCAGGGTTTGGAGCCTTACAGAACTGTTAAGTACTTGATAACTTTATCACGTCGAAAAATCTTTTCAGTCAAGTATAGTTATCACTTATCATACAGCCAATCCTATTGCTTATACAGCCACAATGTCTAATGAGGTGTTCATCACTGAGGCCACACCAATTTAATTTGTTGGATCTCGGATTTTTTCAGAAAAAATATGAAGCGACAGGGCGAAAAAAATAAAAAGGTCTAGGCATCCTATTACAATGTATAGGCTTAAATGCTACAAAATGAGCCATGAAGTCAACACAAAAGGCTGGGTTAAAATTTAAACATTGAATTTTGAACTTTTAATCAAACCACTGCAATGATAGATGGGAAAACTGTAACAACTAGGAAGAAAAGGACTTTCCTCAACTGTTGGGGGGCAAAACATGAGCATTTTTCAGTTGATTCAGGACCAGAATCAATTTTTTTTTTTTTTGCAAATCAGAAAAAAACGAAGAGGCAAATCCAAGAACCAACAAATTAAATTGGTGTGGCCTGATTAGCCAATAACACACACGATCAGAAATTATGGGGTTTCAACCTCTTAAGACAGTGTTAGTTTGAATTGGCTGATATAATGAAATTAATGACAAGCTTTAGCCAACAATGAAATAATAAGCTGAATGTTATTAATCTGAAAACTAATGTTAAAAACTTAAGATGATTGTTAATCTGAAAACTGCTGACTCATGAATATCTTACTAGTCCCAGCTTGACAATTGTTCAAACTTTGTTTGAACTTTTGATTGTTTACTGTAAACTTCAAAACTTCAAATAATTTAACTTGAACTGTCACTTCCGGTGACATTCTTGCGTCACAGACAAAGAATGCTTGCGCAGGGATTGCATAAAGCAAAGACATCTCTTCCGGGGAGCTTCCCCATTGTCATAGTTATCTAGTCAATATTTGCCGGGCAGTTAGCACAAGAATGTGAGGGGGAGACAAACTCTTGTGAAGCCTTCTTTCTGCTAAGCTTGGCATCTATATGATGATGTATATTTGGTTACTTTAGTACATACAATGTTTAAGGATTAGATATCAATAAGCATAGTTATTAGCAGTCTGGTACTATTGTACATTGTAGCTCCTATAGTGACTTAACCTTACCTGCTACACCTAGGGTATTATCATCATATAGGGTTAATTAGGAATTTTTACTGCTAAAATACCCACAGTTGACCAGACTTGTTTACTAGGTTTACATGTGATTCTTTATTGACACAACAAAAAAGTACAGAGACTTTTGTATGGTCTTCTACAACTTAACTAAAGATCTAACAAAGCTACATACATGTGTGGATAACGTTATCTTACGTACAGAGTATATGTATGATGTAACAATAAAGGTTAACTATTCTCTAACATGTGGTCTCTAAGATCGAAACATTCTTGTACATGTACAGGTCCATGTACCTGTACCTCATAATAGTACATTTGTTTAGGCACACAGCTCTGACTGATATATATAAAACACTAACTTACCTGGACTTTGGCACAGGTTTGCCTTGTAAGAAACGTTACTCCTTCCGTTGATCCACTTGGCATGCTCTCAAATAAAGCTTTGAAACCTTACGGTGTGTTTTAAGTGTGTCACGGTGTGTCTTAAGTGTGTCACAGGTGCATGAGTGTACTTAGTAATTAAATCAACCTCATGACACGTCCACACATTTTCCATTAGTCATCAACTTTAGAAGGACATTACTAAAGAAACAACACTGGTACCGCACGGTATTGCCTGGTATGCACTGGAACATTCTTTTCTATTTAAATCACACTCATGACCTCAGCCAATAGGAATGCACTGAACTGTGAAGGCTGTGAAGCAATTGTAAAGTTCAAAGCGGACACACCCCCTTTGGTACCTGGCATGACCACCTGAAAATTCATCCCATGCCTATACTTGGACCTATTTGAGCGCTAAAGAAATGGAAAGGTATAAACCTTGAGCTCCTTAGCAGGGGTACAAGTTGGGCTTGTTTTGGCATATATAGTAAATGTTGTTTTTGTGCCAGCACAGCACACATTAACTAGTAGTATTAGTAGTACTGAAGGGTGTTGTTACGTGAGCTGGCTAACAAGAAACCATGTACAATCAGAAAACAGCGTATAAAAAGCCCAACTCATCAGCTTATAAGGAAGGAAGCTTAGGGAGGAAGGTCGCTAAGGGGGAGGGGCTCAGCACAACCAGTGTTGGCAAATTTTAATGAGGAAATGCCCCTGAACAATGCAATCATCATGGTGCGAAAGATTACACTGAAAAAAGATCAAACTTTGATAGTGGTATGGTTCAGACATTCATTATTTGGTTTTGTAGATAAGGTTTTGTAGTGTAGTTTTGAACAAACCAGATCGAAACAGTGGTTTACTTTGTTTACATGTACATCTTATATATTAACATAGCAAGCATTGGTTACACAACCAGTGTTTAGTTTGAATCACTGAAGGACTCTTGGCCATGGTCCATGGCCCTGAAATGATATAACTTAAACATGTACTTGAACTAAAGTTTAAGTTGAAGATCAAAGACTCAAAGATCACGTCATGTGTTACTTGCAATCACCACAAAATACAAACCAAAACTCTTGTACAACACTTTTCACATGTATACCAATATCTTGAGTACCATCTACACATATACATGACGATTGTACATGTATGCATGGCCCTACCTCTTGTGTAATGTTTTCTATCTTGTACCTGCTAAGATTGTGGCTACTGGTACTCACATGCATCAACTTGTGCCTCAGTCCATCCTTAGAACTGTGGTGTTTGTCCTTAAACAGTTAAGACACAATCTGGTGGTTTGTCAACTTAAAATTATTATTGATGGTAGCTTTACCCGGAACTCATTTAGCCTCAGGGTATACATGATTCATACAAGGAAGGACGATATCATGTGCGAAGATTCTAACATAGAGATAACTAGTGATTTTCTGTACATTGGTACCAGTGGTACCAGTATCTCATACTGAGGAAAAACATGACTAATCAACGACATTATACAAGATGTCCTCGGACTAACCAAGGACATTATACACAGACTAACTTAGTAACTACAAAGCATTCAAATATCTCAGGTCTAATATTAATAATATGAATTATGATATGTCATTTACAATACTCCCAAGCAGAATTTTTCATTACACACTTGTATTTTGGCTGACTCAGTATTTGCAATTTGCAAATTATGGAGTTCAGCCCCAGTCATGCAAACATGAACCTAAATGTACATCATGTACAATGCCAGTGACTGCAATAACAGTACTTTGAAGATGTCAATGACGCAAAGCTGCAAAAATACATGGAAAAACTCAACAGTTACTAACTAATTCAGTAAAAGGGTCTGATCATGAGTCTCTCATTATTTCAGGAAATGGTCAAATTGTTTCCTAGCAAGAGAATCGTGACCCAAAGCAAGACAACCTGTAATTAACGTAACACCACATTGCTTCCAGCAAAAAAGGTTTCCTCCCCCTGATTAGGAGCCATCAAATTTCTTATCTTCCAACTTGCTTGCAGTCAAGACATTTGCTTTGACAAAATGTTAGTAAATAAGTTTTCGCAACATCTGGTTATCTTGTGTCATTGAATTTTTTAATGTAAGGTAAAAAGACTGTCTTTTTCTTCCAATTTGAGAGCTGAGAAAAGGACATTGTACTGCAAAATCGAGGTCACTATGGGTCACCAAGTTATGCCCTGACTGATTGCCAGGTAATGCCCATTATGAGTCATCTTCGTCAATCATTCAATGTGTGCCTGACTGACTGGCCAAAGTCTATCATGCACAACTTCGTCACATGGACTTTGAATTTTTACCTAAGAACACAAGAATTTTTAAACTATATGTTTCTTGACACAATACAACAAATGTAGTGAGCTACAGACTTTCAGAAAAAAAGCGAAGATCAGACTAGATATACTAGTAGCAGATACCAAACCATCCATGAAATGACATGTCCAATGTTTTTAGCCTGCAACAAATTATAGTTTTTCTAAATTTCAATTTGGTGCAACAAGTTTATGTGGTTTCAACATGGCATATTTCTTGGAATTTTAACTTTTAACGTTTAAATGCTTCTTAAGAAATTTTTAAAAAAATCAAGGATATCTACAGACAATTTCTTTTAATACTAGACAGCTACATGTACTTATAAGTAATTGAATGTTTACCCCCCACCAAGCTATTTGACGTTACATTTTTTTCCTCCTTCAAAATTGAAAATAAGACCATGCTACAGCTTATATATAATACTCTACAACATACACTTAAAATTCAAGCAATACATTTTTCGTGCCAAGAATAAGCAATGTAATCATACTAGGCACCAGAATTTAGCATGGCAGTTCTACTTACTGAAAGCTTACACTGAGGAGGAAGTAAAAAAATCCACAATGCTAACATGGTGAATAAACACTGATGGTTATCAACTTACACCCCCACCTGTGTAAGGGCCGGTCTATCGTTTCAGAGGGGGGGAAGCAACCGTAGCATCTACAAAACTAGTCGATTATTACCTTCATGTTAAGTTAAAAATGAAATAAAATGCAATGTCACGAAGACAACAATGGTGTTTCATTGGGAACAACTAAGTAAAGGGTCAATGATTCACCCAATGGCATGAGCATATCCAATGTTCAACTCTGCAAGATAAAACAAGAGAAGTTTAAACATAACTCTATACTGACTACTAATATATCAAAGACTATAGAATATTTTTTTGGTAATTTTGCCAAGATCGTAAACTGATAACAGCAGATTTTCATGAATGCAAGGTCACATTACATGTACTTGTTAGTTAAAATGAAGGTCATTGCTCTATGGAGGAAGTGAAAAAGAGTCAAAGTCCACAATTTAGTTCACAAATCAGTCATGATTCAAACACAGGCCGCAAGCTACTCTCAGTATTGAATTCTCATCGACATGACTGCGGTCACTTGAAGTATACCTATATGCATACTATTGCATCTCTCTCCCAAAAAAAATACAGGTTATTATCAATCATTATCATTACTTATCTCCAAAAAGGAGTTTTATATGATTCTGTGCCAGCATATCCAGGGTCCTAGTCACTAGCTGGTATCCTTATAATCTAAAGCTTTGTCAGGAAGGCAACCAGCCTAGAATTCTATATAGAAATTTTCATAAGAAAAATTGTCAAGTGGAAAATTCCTTTTCACAACCAAGGAGGTTCAATATATATGTATTGAACCTCCTTGGCACAACACATCAAGTATAAACTATAATATCATATTTACATTAGCATAAAAACCTAGGGTAACAAACTCCACTCTCAGTCCAAACCTAGGGTAACAAACTCCTCTCTTTTTTCTCTAATGCTATTATGTGCAATAGTAAGTCTGGGGGGTACACCCATTCAGTATAGGCTTGAGGCTGCCTATGGAGGAAATGTCAACACATGCTATAGGGCATAGGCTATCACACCTGTTACACATATAGCGAATTCTCCGAACAAAGTCTTCCTTATGAGCCTTCTCAGGGTTGGACAAGTTTTCAAAAATCCACTTGCCGTATCGGGCAAGTACCTGGTCATTTCCACTTGCCCGAACCAACTTTTCACTTGCCCAAAATGTGATGCATTTCTATGTATTGTACTAGCAGGAAGGAAACTATTTTATTATAATAGAGTTTATAATGTCAGATGCTTTATTTATCAAAATTGTTTGAAACTTGGTCGAAATACGGTAGGGGCTATACTTTGCATCCAAAAAATATACTTGCCCAATCGGGCAAGTCCAGGGGGATATTCACTTGCCCGAACAGTACTTTTACTTGCCCTGGGCAAGTGGGCAATAGGACTTGTCCAACCCTGCTTCTGTGAAATTTTTACCGACAAGAAATCGTGATTCTGTCCTGTTTCAGGAATAAAACCCCAGCTGACATGTAGACATGCACACGCCCCCTTCTCGCCTGCCTTCCAGGAAATACATGTACCACCTGTTTGAATGTTTGTTGACTATTTGTCACATGATACTGCAAATTTGCCGACTGTCACCTGATTTATCAGACCACACAGTAGAGCAAGACTACCTACATATGTAGGGTACAGGGGTGCACTGATAGTGATATACTAGTAACTAAAAATATTTTTTTCGCATACCTGCACTCAGACTTAGAGAACTGCTCAAAAACCATAGCCATTATTTCTTATACACAGGTGGTAACAGTGAATGCAGCAAATAAAAGTCCACATGGACTAGTGAGATGTTATTATAGGTGCAGGTAGACAACTATCACAGGAATACCTGCACAGCCACAATCTTACATGCACTAAGGCTGCTAATACTACACCTATAATAACATACACTAGTATAGTAAGTACTTATTGCTGTACTATGTATCAAAATTCTATTTCAGGGAACAGCAAATTAAAGACTGAGGTGAACAAACTGATATGATTTTATTGAATGGATGCACTAACTTATAATATTTGGTACTAGTCTTTTGGTATTTCTAAATGTCCTGTTTTGAGCCCAGCCCGAACTGAACCTAAATTACCAGTAAGAAAAATGCTTTTGTTGGAGTAAAATAATTTTGGCGATATATAATCTGTCATAACAGTAAGTCCTGTGTAATATTGCTAGTCTAAGAATAAAAAAAGAGGATATGAGGTTTTACAAATAAGACATAAATAGTGGGAGTTAAGAGGAGTACTAACAACTTTCTAAGTTTCTTTAGTCTGACTGCAAAAGTGCCGGAAATGTTCACAAGTGGACTAGGCAGGATTCAGCACAGTATTTTTATCGTGATGACTCTGAAGAGCATTCCTTGGTGACTGGGCATGTTAAGAGTTGAACTGGTATATTTTTAGCTTGCAGGCTAACACAGAGAAGGAAGTACTTGTAACGCAGGCCAAGGTACTTATTCAACAGACGGATCTCCAAAATTACAAATATTAACAAAACATTTGAACAAGATTGAAAATAGCTGCCCAGCTTGGTAAAATTAGCAACAGGCAGTACAAGTATAACTAAAGTCAGGAAGTAATCAAGACATTTTGAGAAGGAAACAAATAAAATGTAGTGGCTGCCAGCATGCATGTGGAGTGGTACAGGAAGGCACGTTGCGAAACATGCGTTTTGTAAAAGTGCAACCATATCGGAACTGCCTGTAGTAAAGTACTAGTATCTCCTTTGCGAAACTTCGTTAAACAGTGCGTGACACGGGTCACTTTAAATCAAGGTGACTCATGTGTGTAAACAAAGTGTATCTTGAAAAACAAAATGACTTTTCATGCTTTATACGTTTCTGAAATGTTTTGATTTGAATTGCCTGATATATTCCCGCCAAAAGACTGTGGCTACACCTTACTTCCCCTGGCCTTTGGTTACTTAGTAAAGAGGAACATACAGAACTTTCCGCCGAACCACCCACCCCCCTCCCCATAAAATCATGAATCACCGAAGGCGGAAATAAAGTACTTCAAAAATAAAACGCCGTCCCGCGCAGGCCTTTTTCGCTCAAAAATCCCCCTGCTGTGAACGTGGACATCTCTAGCATGTCCCTTGCATGTTTCGAGGCTAATTTGACCCACCTTAGCGCGAAGCTGCCGCTCCTTTTCGCCCTCCACTCGGACCCACTGGTTGGAGGAAGTTGAGCTCTCTGCCGAGGCGACGTTCAATAACAGCACGGTCACTCTGAACAGCGCCTCGACCCGCTGCTTCGCCGCAATCAGCTTCTCCCTCACACCGGCTGGGACGACGAACTCACACGGCCCTGACGCCTCTCTCCTCTCCTGGTCAGCCTGCATCGCTTTGGAGGGAAAAAATCGCAAAGTTTAAGCTACAAAACTGCAGCTAGCTGCAAAGACTGCTTCTGTCTCCATGTTGTTCGTCTATGGGCACGAAAGCGAGGCTGGTGGGGTCATTGGGGGTCAACAAACGCGTCAGAGTTGACTTTATACGTCACGCACTACGCACACGCCGCGTCACGCGCGAATTAAAAACTTAGGGGAGTGTCAATTAGGAAAGAAAACACACAAACACTCGAAAATGTTTACCAGCAGTGTGCAAAGTGTGAAACTAAGTCATAAACTTCAAGATTTCGTAACGCGATCTGTGTTTACCAGGCGGTGTGACTCATTCCACTTTGGAAGGAGAAAAGTAGAGGAAGTTGTTGACAGTGTTTTATTGAAGAGTCATAGGGAAGTGCTGATTACACGTACGTACGTAGCACCAACAGAACTCACTGTGAACAGAACTCAACGGACTCCTACGCCGCTCTACGGTCAAAGAACAACAATAGACGCACAACCGAAATGATAACAAAATCACATGAATTAAGTGTGCGAACGTTTCGTTCTCACCGAGATACATTGTATAGCGTTGTTGTTTCCCCTTTCTTGGAAGGCCATATAACGTTACTGTCTTAACATCTGCTTCTTTCGCACCACAAGTTTCGAAGAAAAAAAGAGTCACATGAGGATTGCACAACTTTTTAACGCTAGTCTGCTGGCACTTTCAGTGTCTCTTTTGCTAACTTTACTACCATATACTATAACTTGCCGATGATAACCTTACACTTTTCAAGTCTAAGGTCAACAAACATCTGTCCTCACTGTCTGTACAGTAACCCAAAACATTTGAGTGGCTCCCAAGAGCCTTGTTTTGTGGTGAACTGTGAAGTAAATAAAAAAAGACAGCAGCGCATTTAAGCTTCAAAACTTTGCCTCAAAAGTCTGCTGTGAGATGTTTTAAAAGTCTGATTTGTTACTTAATATACAAAATTGATGTACTGCATTTTTAAAATATCATATTAGTAACTAATTCAGTGTCATTCTGCCAAACTACTAGTATCTGCCTACCTGTTTGGTCATATAACTATCGTATGCATATCAAAAGCATCTTACTACTACGCAGGTTTTCTCCTATGGCCATGGAATCTCTTGTGATACAGATTTGTTTTTCTCGTGGTGGCATCACGGTTTTTTAGGCAACAATTACTTTGAATAAATAAGTGTTGAACACAAAAGAAACTCTCCAATCAAGAGGTTTTGGGTTGAAATTGTGATATTCTTGTATCATATATGCCCCTTTTTCTGTTGTTGTGAAGGGCTAGATGAGGAGTCCCTTTATTTTTGGTACCACCAATAGACAGCTAGAACCAAGCCACGATACGAAACAAGCAACCGTTTTCCGTCAGCGACATCGCATTTTTGGTCAGTGCCATCGGATTTGTCTTCACAGATATCAGTTTGCTACGGAATGGGTTGATTCAACTTACTCATTTAACAAATGACAAGAAAATTGACTTTGAAAATCCAGTTTTACTGCCCTGAAATCGTCTAACGGTTAATTTAACAGAAACGTTTCTCACCTTTCCCATCGCCGTAGTCCTTGTTCCGTGTCATTTCTTGTGTCCTCCTGTCTGTGGCGCTGCTGCTTGTCCTACACATGTCATCAGGTTTGGCTGACTGTGCTCTGAATAACATTCCCTCTTTAATCTTACAAGTCACTGTAAGAGTTCCGCCAAGGAAGTAGCGCTGAGGAAGAAGAGTAACTTATTAAAACAAGCAGCTCAACTTCCGGTAAAAAAAAGTAGTCTGATCTTATCTCTCTCTGTAAAAAAATGAACTATGAGAGAAAAGCACCCTATATATACCTGGCAGTGTTTTTTCTCAGGTAGGTGTCTTGGCTAAATTAGAATGTGACCAAGATGTGGGGTGAGGTGATTTCCAGGTGAACATGAGTCACACGCGGTGACCTTTCTTTCAAAGTCAACATGCGATGTCCCCTGGTTGTGCTTTATGTTTAAAGTCGCGCGGAGGGAGTTGGCAAGGCGCCAGCAAAACTTGAACTACAGGAAAATGTGATAATCCCTGACTGTGAGTATATGGCACGAAAGGCACGGAAATTCCGTGTAGCAAGCACGAAATTACACGCACTAAGAAGCTAGTGTCTCGTGGCTCAATCGGTCACATGACCTATCATACCAGCCTGGTGGATTTCTAGATACTAGTAGTAGAAAGCATTAGAATTTTGTGGTGTAGAAAGCTCAAAGGATCCGGTCCGGTGGCTCAAAGGATTCATGTAACTTCATATATTATACTGCTGGGTTTCCATATGCAGATTTCCGGACAGTAGAGGGCTTGAAAAGTTCGCCTTTGAAACGCAATTTTAAGAACGACAAGGTGCCAACTCATGCTCATACAGAGAAATCTATACAAAGAAAGAAAAGGTGGTATTATGTCGGTGGGCGTATCTCCCTATTTTAAGCTTAGTATAGTTTGGACGTTCAAGCAGGCATGAAGATACGGTTGTGTAAGCATGAAACGCATGGCTTCCAAGAACGGCGGTTTGGAATACAACATAGCAGGAAACCACAGACGCCACAAGGGTAGGCCGGTAAACATGTCACAAGCACCCCCACATCTTTATGAATGAACTTTCTGGTCTACTGGGAACACTTCATGAGAACTAAGTCACTAAAATGTCAGTGGACCTATTCATACAGCAGTGTGGAGGTGTCCGTGTACAAAGGGGTTTACGCCATTCTCATTCTTGAAATTGGTTAACCCTAGGCCCAATTACTCACTGCACTGAAACCATGCAGGGTGGATCCATTCTTTGAAGAATGAAACGTTAGCTTTTTCAGCGCTGATCGACCTTTCGGTCACACGTAGGTTTTGCTCACGGTCGATGGCTCATTTACAAACGGTAGCACCAGATCTAGACATTCATCAGCTTTGTTTATAGCTCTTTTGACACTTAGCGAGGATTTGCTTTGGTAACCGCACGGCTGTATTACGGACTCGTGACTTAAATGTTGACAGGAAACGTTGGCGAGTTTTGCTCCTGATATGGTACTCTTGTAAAAACTTTTACACTCTCCAAGAGGTTTAGTCTTCGGCGTATTTTTTTATGTATTTCTAGGCGTTTTTTAATAGGCTTTCTTTTTTTTTTATCGGTATGGTTAGGCTGTGTGCGTACGTATACCATAACGACTTGTAGCTGAAATTCTAGGAGGTGTGTCGATAACTCAAGGCCTAGATTTTCGGTCTTAATTTTCTGCACTATCACTTTGTTGATCAACGAATGCTAACCAAGAACTCAGAATGAAATATGAAAGTGCACAATACTATATTCTAAAGCCCAGTCCTAGTTCTAGTTCTACAAGGTCAAATTTAATCAACTTGAACATCCAAGATATATCATATGACCGAGGAGGTTATAGTGGAGAGAACGAAATGAACTTTGCGACTTTCATCTTGGTATTGAAAAATGACCTGACTGCCTTTCTAGTTAGGGCGTGTGGTCAGTTTCGTATGATTTGTAGACTCTGCAACGGTTGAATAGGTGTAAAAATTCAAATCGCTCAGTAGAAAGAGAACGACTGACGAAATAATACGTTGTTCCACCCTCCTTCCGACGCTCTTTAACAACTTGTTAGTATTCTAATCGCATTCTTCTTAATCTTAAATCTTAATCACGTTGAATATTAACAGAACTGGAAGTTTGCCTTTGTTATAAGGCACACGTACACTCGGTCGGAAGTATACAATGATTTACGACGTGTAATGTAGCAGGTGTACGAACGTGGGAAATACCACGACATACGTCCCGAGGGAGGGGGGTTCACCTGACTACCCTGAACATTCTCAGAACAACACCTACACTGATGAACGAACAAGCGTACACCGTGACAACATGACTACACGCCCAGAAAATAATCCCTCTCCGAAGGCGTCCTGGCGACAAAAGGCTAGCGCCTACGCCCGGTACCACACCAACAACTGTAAATTGTCCGTCTAGACGTCTTTTATGTACTTTAGTTTTATTTACTTTACTCGGAATCTAACTTTAGAGTCATGGGCGTTTCCCTGGAACGCCATTGAAAGTACGTACAGTCAGGGGCGTTACTTCAATTCAAGGACATCGTATCTACTCCGATGGGGGCGTTCTTTGAAGTTTTCGTAGGTGTGTCCAAGTCTTTGTACCGGGTGCAATAGCCATGACGCTGTGACTCACTTGTATGTGAGTTTGACCTATAGCACACTAAAGTTACTCTCCAAGCAGAGGTTTGGGTTTTGGGGGTATTTTTAGCATGTTTTTAGCCTTTTTTTATCGGGGTTTCTCTTTTGCACTGAATTTTTTTTCCACCAAACCCATGGGTGCAAAAGAGAAACCCCGATAAAAAAGGCTAAAAACATGCTAAAAATACCCCCAAAACCCAAACCTCTGCTTGGAGAGTACACTAAAGTATCAGAATACACAGCTAAATGACCTGCAGGCCGGCAGCTGCCCATGCCGTTTGCCTAGTTCACTTTCAACGTACATAAAGTATAACTTCGTATATCGTACGGTGTTCTATGCAATATGTGGATTAGAAATCAGAAATCAGTTCCCAAGACCAGAACCCTGAATCTTCAGGCGTGTAAGTTCGGCGTGTCATCGTATGTGTTTTTTTTCCTGTTTTTTTTTTCCTCACGTTTCAAGCTTTCAACACTTTTTCCAGGCATGAGCGCAGTCAGTAGTACAGAACATTGTATGCCCATCGCAAGGTTCTAACACTATTTCATGAAGCCTGTGACTTTGCAGCAATTAAGGATCGATAGCGGGCCTTCTTTAACAGAAAATGGACTCTTTCACCCAAAGCTTTATCACCATCTTGTATTTAACCTCCTTGCTTTAACGTACTTCAATTCCCCCTTTGGTACTTCACCAGCCATCGAGTTAGCCTGGGTGCCATCCGATTTGTAACAGCAGCCCCGAATTTTTTTTACAAATCGGATGGCACCCAGGCTACCATCGAGTGACAGATCCGCACACTACCAGTGTGGCAATTAGGTAATGACGTCCAACGCCCACAAATCATTGCGTCATACTTGCGGTTGTAACGTTACAGCAAGGTCAGGCCAGAAGGGTGGTGTTCAGGCTCCGCCTTCCTAGGGGGGTACGGGTCCTAGAATTCGGTCAAATAAGGGA
The DNA here is from genome assembly GCF_001625305.1 of Branchiostoma belcheri. Classification (NCBI taxonomy): domain Eukaryota; kingdom Metazoa; phylum Chordata; class Leptocardii; order Amphioxiformes; family Branchiostomatidae; genus Branchiostoma; species Branchiostoma belcheri. The sequence goes on from NW_017804553.1 coordinate 44,670, forward strand.
AAAACTTGGCCAGGACAGTCAGTCCGCGAGACGGTTAATCCCCCCCCCCCCTCAAATTAAACTTCGCGGCCAGTCAAACTCCAAGGCGGCCAAACTCCCCTGGCAAATATTCTCCAATATATAGCCAGGGTAGTTAGTCTGGTTAGGGGCGGTATAACCCCGACCAATACGGTCCAATACCAATACCGATGATGAGCTAGTCTGGTAGAGACTAGGTGGCGTGTATAAACCGGCACAGACTTCCTAAACAGAATACGCTTGAACTTACCCCCCCCCCCA
>NW_017804553.1:44985-50141 GCF_001625305.1 Branchiostoma belcheri
AAAAAAAAAATTGGACACGATTTGATTTTGAGTTTTGGTTTTTGACACATACACACCCTGGCCTGGTATCCGAACCTAATTTCCGGCTTTTCCAAGAATCGAGGAAGCCACAAAATTGCGGTCTGGCCGGAAAAACGAGGCCAAATGGCGCGCCATATAACGAAATGTCACATCAACATCAATGGTAATTGTTGCGTGTCCCACACGGTGATCAAGCAAAAAGCCTGGTACACAGCGTTTTTATATTTCTCCCACCTTCCTACTCGATGATATCTCTGAAACTTATCATCGTATGACTAAGAGCCTACTCTGAAATGTTCAGAACGTTCCTCTTTATAATTTACTTTTTGTTTGTGAAAAAGTAAACCGCCTTTAGGCGTATACGTAACACACCAGTTTTGTACATGTACAAGCTGCGTAATATCGCACCGTAAGGTTTGAACCACTCACACAGGACACACACAAGAACTCGGGTCCCCTACTCTTTTCGATAAGTGCGGTAGTATAGTACCCTTGTATGTTCCTTATGTATGTATGTCTAAGTCAAGTAGTGCATCTTTTGTCTATATACGTTTGTTATGTGTCTGTTATATCTTGACCTGTACCTAGCCCGTCGTGGCATGAATGTACAATAAAGGTATTTCATTTCATTTTTTTAAAGTGCGTGGGGTGTGGCTCTCCCCAAACACGGGACCTCCACTGCACGAAAAACGATATTTAAGCATCCTTAATGGTGTTCGTAAATAAGGCTTAAATATTTCAAAATAATTAAGCATTATTTAAGTCACACTTAAGCCATCGTAAATGCCACAATCGGCAGGCAATCTTTACACTCTCTTAAAGAACAACGTAAAGTCTACTTAAACATAAACGTATCCTTACTTGATCTTTAAGGTCGCTTAATGTTGCAGTAAAGATAAAGCACTGATTTGCAGCAGTGTACTCCACATGTGTTCTTGACTACGTTTAAAACATAAAGACTTAGATAAGTATGACTTTGGCAGTTACTTTAAATTGTTTTAAATAAGATGCATTTAAGTGTGCGTAACGTTAGCTTAAAAATGAATATTTAAGCTTATATTAAGCTACGTAAATGGCCGACGTGCCGACGGCATGACCTCCCGTGACTGCACGGTAAATGGATTTAGACGGCCCAACGTGCACGGGCCAGCCTGGGCGTGGCTACGGCGACACCTCTTGTAACTGTACCGCGGGAAAGGTATCGACAAAGCCCCACGCGCCTGCTTGGGCGTGCCGACGGTATGACCTCCCGTGACGACACGGTAAATGGATCTAGACGGCCCTGTGCGCTTGCCCAGGTGCCGTCTGCAAATACGTACCTGACCTGTACTGTACTAAAACAATAATCTCATCCGCTCCATACATCTCCCAAACAAGATTTTGAAATAGCGAATTCCTCAGTATTATATCGTTCGATTGCAGGTTATTGCAGACTTTTAGGGCGAATTCTCTGTTACTTAGAAGTTCGCAAGGATTTCTTGCCTAGCCTCGGGCACAAATGCCGGACAGGTCACACACGTACACCTACAGCACGTTACTTCATTTTCAGAATTTGTCCCTTTTTTCTCGCACTGTATGTACAGTAAGCTTGGCTACATTTTATTAGCCGTGGACATCACACATTTACGAACCTAAGTATGCTAGACAATTCCTTCTGGGTGTCCTTTTCGTGTGTTTTAAAAAAATCACAAAAATGTAGTAAATGTTTCTGTCAAGCAATGCGCTACTGCCCGGTTCAAAAAAACCGGCCAGTTTTAGCAAATACCGGTCCTGTACTAAAACAATAATTTCATCCGCTCCATACATCTCCCAAACAAGATTTTAAAATAGCAAATTCCTCAATATTATGTCATTCTATTGAAGGTTATTGCAGACTTTTAGGCCGAATTCTCTGTTACTTAGAAGTTCGCAAGGATTTCTTGCCCAGCCAAGCCTCGGACACAAATGCTGGAAACCCGGCCAGTTTTAGCAAATACCCGACCGGTACTGTATTAAAACAATAATCTCATCCGCTCCATACATCTCCCAAACAAGATTTTGAAATAGCGAATTCCTCAGTATTATGTCGTTCTATTGCAGGTTATTGCAGACTTTTAGGTCGGATTCTCTATTACTTAGAAGTTCGCAAGGATTTCTTGCCTAGCCTCGGGCACAAATGCCAGACGGGTCACACGTACACCTACAGCACGTTACTTCATTTTCAGAATTTTTCCCTTTTTTCTCGCACTGTATCTACAGTAAGCTTGGCTACATTTTATTAGCCGTGGACATCACACATTTACGAACGTAAGTATGCTAGACAATTCCTTCTGGGTGTCCTTTTCGTGTGTTTTAAAAAAATCACAAAGATGTAGTAAATGTTTCTGTCAAGCAATGCGCTACTGCCCGGTTAAAAAAACCGGCCAGTTTTAGCAAATACCGGTCCTGTACTAAAACAATAATTTCATCCGCTCCATACATCTCCCAAACAAGATTTTAAAATAGCAAATTCCTCAATATTATGTCATTCTATTGAAGGTTATTGCAGACTTTTAGGCCGAATTCTCTGTTACTTAGAAGTTCGCAAGGATTTCTTGCCCAGCCAAGCCTCGGACACAAATGCTGGAAACCCGGCCAGTTTTAGCAAATACCCGACCGGTACTATATTAAAACAATAATCTCATCCGTTCCATACATCTCCCAAACAAGATTTTAAAATAGCAAATTCCTTAATATTATGTCATTCTATTGCAGTTTATTGCAGACTTTTAGGCTGAATTCTCTGTTACTAAGAAGTTCGCAAGGTTTCTTGCCCAGCCTAGCCTCGGCCAGTTTTAGCAAATACCGGTCCTGTACTAAAACAATAATCTTATCCGTTCCATACATCTCCCAAACAAGATTTTGAAATAGCAAATTCCTCAGTATTATGTCATTCTATTGCAGTTTATTGCAGACTTTTAGGCCGAATTCTCTGTTACTTAGAAGTTCGCAAGGATTTCTTGCCCAGCCTAGCCTCGGCCAGTTTTAGCAAATACCGGTCCTGTACTAAAACAATAATCTTATCCGTTCCATACACCTCCCAAACAAGATTTTAAAATAGCAAATTCCTCAGTATTATGTCATTCTATTACAGGTTATTGCAGACTTTTAGGCAGAATTCTCTGTTACTTAGAAGTTCGCAAGGATTTCTTGCCAAGCCTAGCCTCGGACAAAAATGCTGGAAACCCGGCCAGTTTTAACAAATACCTGACCTGTACTGTACTAAAACAATAATCTCATCCGCTCCATACATCTCCCAAACAAGATTTTGAAATAGCGAATTCCTCAGTATTATATCGTTCTATTGCAGGTTATTGCAGACTTTTAGGCAGATTTCTCTGTTAGTTAGAAGTTCGCAAGGATTTCTTGCCTACCCTAGCCTCGGACAAAAATGCTGGAAACCCGGCCAGTTTTAGCAAATACCGGTTCTGTACTAAAACAATAATCTCATCCGCTCCATACATCTCCCAAACAAGATTTTGAAATAGCGAATTCCTCAGTATTATGTCGTTCTATTGCAGGTTATTGCAGACTTTTAGGTCGGATTCTCTATTACTTAGAAGTTCGCAAGGATTTCTTGCCTAGCCTCGGGCACAAATGCCGGACGGGTCACACGTTCACCTACAGCACGTTACTTCATTTCAGAATTCGTCCCTTTTTCCTCGCACTGTAAGCTTGGCAACATTTTATTAGCCGAAGACATCACTACAATTTATGAAAGTATGGTATATTCCTTAGTAACAATATATTTGAAATCCCTCAAAACTTTTATGGTCTCATTACAATTTTGTGGTGTATCTATTTAGAGTAAACAGAAGAGACGCACGGAACCAAATTTGGACAAACGAAACCTTCCCAAAAACAGCATAGATGTAGACTGCATACAATACTATATATTATAGATTTTTTGATTACGGCGATCAGGCGGTATTTTAGTGTAATGAATACATGTACATTGAAAGACCGATTGAAGTAACTAGCCCTTTTTTAACCTCCTTGTATATATATCGCCTAATTTTGCTCGATTTTTTTAATTACGGCGATCAGGCGGTGTTTTAATGTAATGAATACCTTGAAAGACTGACTGAAGTAACTAGCTGGGAAGCATTTTGTATGGAATTTATGTAGCCATTGCAGCAAGATTCTTCTGTTCATGTTTTTTTAATGTCTATTGTTTTATTGTGAAATGCCAGGATGGTCCCAAGCTACCTAACAATGGCTGTCTTGGCACCCCCGCCAATTTGCATTAGGCAGACAATTAGCATTTAATTGGAGCCGCCACCGGCTATGTAAATTCTGACCTAAAATACTAGTAAGCCAATCGTCTCATACCCCGCATGAAACGACAGCCAATCAGTGCTTATGATACAAATTTCAAATCTGTCAGTTGGAGTGGACGTCACTCTATGTTTGAGCATTGCAGAGTGTGCACTGAGCAATCTAATCTTCTATAAAATGTCTACGGTTTCTGGAACCATGAAAAAGGAGACGATGAGAACTTAGCCATCATCCTCAGGGAAAAGTACGGCTGGAAGAATTACCTCCCAAGCAGACTCCAAGAGCAAGACTACCGCTAGGCTGAGCAGAAACATGCACGGGGAACCCTGCCAGATAGCCCGACGCCACCCGGCGTCTCTCGCCAAGGACGGAAGATTTTTCATGTAAGCGGTTCATATTTGTTCCATCTGGTTTTTGAATATTGACATGTTGTACATTGAATTTGTTTGCCACTTCCTTTGCCTTGTTTTCGTCGGAAAATATCTAACGAACGATTATGTACCATTTCAGCAAATGGAGAGGGGACATAGAAAGCAAGACAGCCGGACCGGACAACATACACACAAGAGACAAATCCCCGAGCCCACTGAAAGCGTCGAGGGGAGAGCTATATCCGCCCGCGCGGATGTCCCACTAAAAGGAAACAGCCGCTCTAGCCACTGGTAGAAACAAACGCCGGCGAGCTAAAAGTCTGCACAGGAGGATATCCCTGGACGCTGTATGTAATACCAGTGAGGTCCGATCCGGGCACTAGCCTCTACCAGGCTTTGGGAGGCGGCCGGAAACAGTAGAAATCGGCCAAATAGAGAGATACTAGTAAGCATGCCAAGGGAGTTTGT
>NW_017804553.1:50161-89779 GCF_001625305.1 Branchiostoma belcheri
TGCCAAGGGAGTTTGTCTCAACGGACAAGCCAAGGGAGTTCTCCGTTGAGACAAACTCCCTTGGCATGCTTATCTCTCTATTTGGCCGATTTCTACTCTTTCCGACCGCCTCCCCAAGCCTGGTAGAGGCTAGTCGGGCACCCGTCGGCAGGTGTCCGAGGAGCCTCCCAGACAGAAGGGGGCTATCAGCAAACGGATCAGAAGGACTTTTACACATGAACCGGCTGGTGATCTAGACAAGCATGAGCAGACAGAACAACAGCTTTTTATTGTAGTATTGCCTTGATAATTTTGAACATCTACAAGCAATGTTGTGCAGACAGACTTTCAGTTTTAATGTGTTTTCAACAAATTGGTAAGCTTTCGTAATTGCAAAATATTTTTGCGGCTAAAACAAGTTTGTTGATTTTCTTCCTGTTTGTGTGATTATCCTAGTACATTACCTTTTAAAAATGAGCTTTAACCAGCTTTCTTGTTTTTGACTGTTATATGTGAATGCTGCCCGAAGGAGGTCATATATGTATATGTGAATACATGTAAAAAGAATGCTGAATAAAATTTGCGTACCATTTGTCGTATATTACAGAATTTAAGAATGCTTTAAGATGCTTATATGTGGCGTAAACATTACGATTTTTAAGCTTACTTTACAGTGCTTAAAAGTTGCTTAAATAAGTGCCATTAAGTACCTTTACGGATAAATTAAGCTAGCTTAAATCACTATACATTTAAGGATCCTTTAAGACGCTTAAATGTAGTGTAAACATTACGATTTAAGCTAACTTTACGGTGCTTAAATGTTGCTTAAAAGAGTGCCATTAAGCACATTACGGATAAATTAAGCTAGCTTAAATCACTGTATTTACGGACACTTTAAGACGCTTAAATGTAGTGTAAACATTAAGATTTAAGCTAACTTTACGGTGCTTAAATGTTGCTTAAAAGAGTGCCATTAAGCACATTACGGATAAGTTAAGCTAGCTTAAACCAAGCTTAAATCACTGTATTTACGGACACTTTAAGACGCTTAAATGTACCGTAAATATTGAGATTTAAGCTTACTTTACGGTGCTTAAATGTTGCTTAAAAGAGTGCCATTAAGCACTATACGCACAAACTTAAAGCTAGCTTAAAAGTAACATTTAAGCACGCGTAAAGATTGGCTTAAATTTGCTTAAAGAGTGCCAAAACGGAACCTTTAAGCATGCTTTAAGACTGCTTAAATACCTGATTTCGTGCAGTGCTCCATTTAACGTCCTATCCGAGGGACGTCCCTACCCGAAGCTAGGTACTCATTTCCACCTGAGTGAAATGAGACCATTGAAGTGAGGAAACCACTGTGAAGTGTAAAGTGCCTTTCCCAAGGGCACAAGATCGGTGACATGGGCAGGGTTCGAACTTGCGACCTCTTGGGTGTGGGCGGAACGCCTACTGACTGCGCCACACTTGATATGCTCTTGACGTCAAACTCACGGTGTATAAGGATGTCCATTATAGGATGTCCGTTTTACATGTTGTTGCAACAGACAAAATGAAATGGTAATACACACAACAAACAACATCGTTCTTGTACAACTGAACTACATATTACAAGGATTTTCGACGGGGCGTCAAGAGGATCTTTGGTTCATTGAAGTTCACTGTGCATTTTTGTGGGGAACAGTCAAGTTCCTTGAGTTCAAAAGTTGGCACATGATAGCTGTTACGCCCCCTTGCGACAAAGGCTTTATCTGCACTCAGTATACCTGTTGCCTTGGCGAAATGGACGATTTGCGGGCAAACAAACAAACAACAATTTTCTAACCGTAGACCTCCCGAAAACTTCACAAGTTACATAGACTTGATAGACGGAGAGGTAACAAATTAGACATATCTTCTACGACAGAAAAGAACAAGAAATCACTGGCTCATATGTGTTTCGCTACATCGACGGTCAGCAATTTTTGTAGCATCCGATTGTTCTGTTCACACCGGCCTGGTAGTTTCAGTTCCTATATGGGTCAGCCCGGGACACGTGAACTCATGTCACCCCTGTTCGCTCCCTCCCGCCCAGGGATCGTGCGTCATCCGAGGCAGTCTGCACAAAGTCCGGAACATACCGGTACCGTCATCATACACCACATGTCATCTGAGGGGCATGCATAACATGTCTACCCACAGCATCTACTGTCTGTCCTATCCTAGTGTGAACGTTCAGGGACATTCTGTGAATACAATCCCTCCTTTGTAAGGAACATTAAAAGATAGACATTCATTTTAAAACACCGCGGAGGTACAACTGACAACACCGTGAAGCCATGATGAAATGGACTAAGCTACACCATATAAAAGTATGCACGGACTTATCACACATGACAAACAGTTAAGTTCAGCATTGGAAAGTAGCCTCCGCCAGGCCTTTCTACGGGAATACGGATCGTAGAATTTGGCAAAAAAAGAGAGTAAAATTGGCCAAGGGCGAGTCCGGCCGCGGGGAGATACTAGTAGTTTCTTTCTTCTAACTGCGCGGCCAGTCAAACCCACAAGGCGACCAAACTCCCCTGGCAAATATTCTCCTATAGTTAGTCTGGTAGAGACTACTTGGAAAGAGCGTCTTCCACACCTGCAGCACTTTTATCATTGCTGTTCTTCTTGGGGGGGAGGGGGTGACGCGCATTGCCTCGTACAGCTTTTAAAATATCTGTAGCAAAGGAACCACGCACGCCTCAAACAACTTTTATCTTTGACGCTTTATCTGATGAAGATCAGTGGGTAGTCACCCATGGGTAGTCAAGTCTACATGTACCTCCGGGTGGATATTCCCCGGCTCCATATCCGGTGACGCAATGCTCGATCCTAGGTTTTGCTCCCTCGTGCGGAAAGCGTGGTTATATCCGGTAGATAAGATAGTCTTAGCACAAAAGTGCATCTGTGTCTGTATATTTCCGAAAAGGGTTGAACCATTTCCAACATAAAGTCGGAACTCATTGCATTTTCCACCAGTCGAAGTCTGTATTAAAGAAAACCAGAAGACTGCTGAGTCCGATCTTTGTGCTGTACAATATCTTCACCTTTACTATACTTCTTTGTTTGGTTTTGTTTCTAAACGATAGTGTTCTGAGTTCTGAGTATAAAAAAATCATGAGGAAGGCCACTAAAAGACGGACAAAAAGATTGGTACGCAAAAGGTATAAAAGTTCAATTATTATCACCGGTACGTAGTGAACATACATATAAAGTACACCACACTGAAACTGCCCTGCTTGTGTAATACCCTCGCACCCGCACTATGCCCGAAATTGAGTAAATGATTAATGGTATGGAAAACAACAGCTGGGCAAAGTCATCATGACTGCTCTAGAAGAAATCTTGTACATTTCCGTACTACTGGCGCCAAAAATAAACTGTTTTGACGAATCTGCTGGAGCGAGCATGGAAGCCCAGGTAAACTAAATAGGATGGCACTCATGCTACCAAACTTGTAATAAGAACAATTATATGATTTATTGGCCTACAGAATTGAAAATAGTATGTGTTACACACAAAAGGAAACGAAGACAAATGTACAGCCTTCAACCTACAAGAAGGGTTTCTGAAGAATTCTAAAGTTTCAACTAAATAAGATAGTCCGGTTGCAGGACTTGCAGAAATGGCGCAGTACACAGTACAGTACTTTTTTTTATATAAAAATTGCTAGGTGACTCCCAGCTAAGTTACTGAAATGGCCTGCAGAAATTAAAGGTTTTCCTTTTCGCATAAGCCTTTACTTTCATAAAACGGACACAGGCGTCTACGAAGCCGCACACCAGCTGTAACTGTCACAGTCTCACTCTGTTGAAACGTATTACGAAATACACGGCTTGTCTCTATCAGAAATTGGTCAAATAGGGCCACAGGCGGAGGGCTACGAATCGCTTCCAGCGGTAGATCTAGAGTGAATTGTTCTCCAAGGCAAGGACCGTAATTCCTTCTACCAATTATGGCTATCCTGTAGCCGATTTCAACAACGTTTTACACTAGAATACTGGACAGTAGAGTTGGTCCAGACCATTAAACAGCTAACATATATTACGGTACGGAATGGTGTCACAAAACACCCTGACAACGAGTGCTTGGTTCACATATGCACTTTATATATGTTGGATCCAAATTCGCGTAAACTGTAACTACGTAGGCACACGTAGGCTGTACCTGGCTTCAGAACAAAGGGACTAAAAAAGAGACGAAATTGGCCAAATAGTCGGCAACATGCCTTGGAAGTTGGTCCGCTAAAAGAGTACAGTTCAGATCGGCAAACTGTACTCCATTAGCGGACCAACTCCCCTGGCACGTTATCTGACTATAAGTAGTATTTTGCCGACAATTCTACTCTTTCTAGTCGATTCTGAAGCCTGGTGGAGGCTAAGACACACGAGCCTTGGCAAGTGAAGATGGCAAGAGAAGATTCCCTACCTGAAGTTTGTCGCGCCAGCTGCGTCCCGTGAAGTTGTGTAACTGCACGCACCGCTCACCGTGTTTTATTCAGGCGTCTGAAGTGCAAGAGTCACAAGTTCCTGGAAAAATCGTGGCCGGTTAGTACAATTGCTTGGTCACCGTGCGATCGGCACTTCACTTCCGGAGCGCTGTCCATCCCAACACGGCTATTTACAGATTGTCGTGGGAACAAAGTGAGTTCCAAAGGCTAAATTTAAACCAATTACGCCAGGGCTTTTCCACCTGTCGTTTAGAAGTGTTATAAATGTACCGCTAAGTGCTTACATTAGGATTGTTCTGAATGTACCGTTACTTATTTACGGCAAGCAATGCATAACGATTCGTCAGCAATGGCGTTGTTGACGGTCAAAAACCGCACGAGAGAATTTTTTCCAGATAATCGGACGAGACAATACAGGATACGTCAACGCCTTTCTATTATATATTGATGTTTACACAATACTGGGAATAGGCGTATAAGTCTTTGAAACGTAATGTTTTTTCGGGTGTGTATTTTTCCTTGAGGTTTTCCGTCTTCTAAGGCTTCAACTGACTGTTGATATGATACAAACTTAATAGTGAAAAACGAAGTGACAACGCATCTTTACTAGTTTGTGTCACTCCAAGAAAAAGGAAGTCATATTGTAAGCTTTCCAATACGTGCACTTGGACATTTTTTTCTTTTTATATTTCAACATGTAATCACAAGACGTGGTGACGGCACACTCAAGTTTTTTTCAACTTACATTAATGCCGCGACCAACACAGGGGACAATACAATACTCATTTTCACCTGAGAGAAGTGCACATTAACACCTACAAGTTACTTTAGAAATACCGGTAGGACGATCTAACCTCTGCTTGGAGAGTAATAATCGTCAAGTTGTGCAAACAAAAATACGGGGAGTGATACTTCCGGATGTGACGTCAGCCACATGTCAGACGGTCCTGCAACTTTTGCCTTTAGATTTTTGCTACGCAGGCCAAATACTATATACTTTGATTTTTCAATATTTACTCATTAAAATTACTTATCAAGCAGAAAGATGATTCGAAACTTCCATGAAAGTTTGTAACTCCGGGAAAAAGGTAGGAAATGTGGTAGATCACATGTAAGTCCTTCCGGGTATGATTTTCCTAGTAAATTTCAACCTGACATGTGTTTCCGCACGTAATAACATGTGACGTCAATGTGTCCTTTATTCTTATTCTTGCTATTATTATATATCCTCCATCAGGCATTCATAAATTGTTATGGACGTAGAGTTCGGTAGAAATGGGGTTACGGTCGGCTGGAAGAGTAAACATGCCTTTCCGCACGTATGGACACGCGACGTCACCGTTTCCTGTCATTCTTGTCAGATTATATTTATGTCTTCAAGACGGCATTTCATTTTTGTCGAGTCGCCGTGACACTGCACATTCAAGACTAAAGGAACAAGCAGTGTTTTTTTTTCTTTCGAGTTAGTCTCTATCAGAGTCTAATTTGTTTCTGGAAAATGGGAAAATGGTGGAAATTCCAACTGGCCAAAAAGACAGTATTATATGCAAGAGGAGTGAGTCGGCCATAGGAGTACACTGAACAGCTCTATGGCCAGCTGGCTCCTCTGGCATATTATTCAGTGTATTATCAATTTCTACTTTCTAATTGTGTGTCCTAAATATATTGATATACGCAATATACTATACACTAGACTATCATATACTTTTCCAGCATTTGCCACGATGAACTTGAAAAGCAAATTTAAATACATATTGACTTGTGACAACCCCTACATGCTATACATAGGGATATATATTAAAGACTGTATGGATATTAGAAACTCCTCCAACGATTGTGTAACTTGATACCTATCTCATACTAGTCGCCCACTTGTGTATTAGTTAGGTTAGCATTATGAAAATGTAGTTGACATGTACGTGCCTAAGTTAGTAGATGCCATACTTTGTACCCTGTACCCTGTACAAAGTATGGCTGTTGCGCAATAACGTTACCAATTAATACTGTTTTCCATGTAGTCAACTGAGTAGAATAGCAACTTCGTAACGTAAATGAAAACATATTTTATATGGTCACGACTCCTTCCACTTGAATATGTTACATTGAGAACCTGTGAAGTTTATGTAAATGCCATCTTACTTTTGGACACACCAACATGCCGGCATCACTGGAATAAACCAATTAAGGGGTTGTATTTTTCGCAGAAACATATTTTTGGTTCCAGGAATCGCCCACGACGCACACCTGCCCTCTTATATATGTGATTTGAAATCATGAGCCAATGTTTAGTAACTTAGTATTGCTAATTCATTTTCATTCTTTAAAACGAAATAGTATGGTAGCCTCCATAGCATGCCAAAAACTGAGGGTTTGGGGGGGGGGTCATGGTCTTTGGGAGATTTTATGCGCTATTTTCTGATTGCATATGGACAACGTAGCCGGCCTGGTTGAATTACCCCCATTTAGAACTGGGCTAATCAGAAAACCGCCGAAGACCACCAAACCCCCAGTTCTATAAGCCTGCTACGGAGTCGCCGGGTTAAAATCATCTTTATTTCAATATACAAATATATACAAGATGACTCGTTGAAGTGCACCTAGGCCAGCCCTTTATTTCATTATAATTAAGAGGAGGGCGCAAGGTAAGTAAAATGTAACAAGTAACTGCGTGCATCGGACATTAAACTTTTCGATTAAAATTAGTATAGCACACAAATACACAAAGCACTTAACGCTATATACTTTCAACACAAAAGTCTGCACTTGCTACAACGACTGTGAAGAATCTTAGTCGCTGCTCTAGATCTGGACAATCGAACGTAATCTTAACCACAGAAAGCACGATAGAAATTATTAATATTATCTATAGTAATTTTTATACATCGATGTCATTTCTCTGTAGTCTTCGCTCTCGGTTAACACCAAGGCTAGTTTGTTCGACACTGCAAACTTAAAATCGTGTTTGAGAAATTGTAATTCAAGACCTTCTTACCTGTTGTCGGTGTATGAATGGGCCGTGCTTGTTCAAAGCCAGGTGAAATACGTCTGATTGACAAAAAAAGCCGCATCTCGGTATTTAAACGCCATGCTAGGTGTTCATACTCGTATAACACTACGGTGTTTCTATCTACCTGAAAAGGTCCATTGACATTATTGTGTTTTGGGTGTTGGGAAAACTGGTCGAGTGAGTGTACCAAAATAATCTGAACTGAGCTGGACTTTTTTTGTGTAACAGTAGAAACAACTTTCATTTTCATTATTGCTCTGGACGTCGATCACGTGAGAGTTACCCGGGCGTACTTTGAAAAGGTAAGCACCCGGATTACCTTTACGTACGTAGTATAGGTTTTCTTTTCACTGCATTTGGTTTAGTTGTAGTAGTAGTTTCTTGGTTGGTTTAGAAACCCTGTTTATAAGATAGACGACTTGTGAGTATGCCTTTCCAAAATTGAAAATGAAGTACAGCTCTACATTTAAATATTGGTTTATGCGTTGCAGTGTTTCTAGATCTGTTTATTCTGTTTACCCCAAACTATAGTCGAAAGCGGCGTGTTTTTGTTCAACCCGGATTAGTCTATAATATGTGCAATCTGTTCGCATCGCAGATTTTGTGACTCAAAACAACACGCATACATGCACTCCGGGTTTCCAGTGTCGATTGGCAAGGATTTTGTTTTGATACAAACAAAGTTAGCTCAACACTCATCGATGAATCATGCTTTTAGATAATGTTTAATTTGATAAAAAGTAGACGCGGGCTTTTCTGGGTTTCGTTGCACAAAGGGCATTCTATCGTTGTCATGGATTGAACAGTCCACAGTTTCAGTTAGCCACTCTTTGCCTCTGTGTTGAGTTCAGTGCTGAAACTATACGTACTCGAGGGTGAGGGGTAATTTAGCAAGCTTCAACATTTACGTCTGTAGCTACAACATACGTCTGTACGTCTGTAGTTCCATTCAACACCGAAAGAGGGTGTTGGATTCGAGTTCGAGTCAGCGGGGACTTGATGATGCTGGCACTACGTGTATCATGAGTATTGTAGGGAATAATCCAGAAACTCTGCAAACACTTCGGATTGCACTCTAAACGTTCCCTCTATTTGATATGGCACAATTACTGCTTCAGAACAGAATTTGACCATTTACAGACAAGCTCTTTTTCCGCTGAATACGTACTAGTATACCTTCGTGCTTCTGGTCTTACTCAGAACTTACGCAAGCGGCTAACACTGAACTCATCCGTGAAAGGTTGAGGTACAAACACCACAAGCCAGCTACACGCTACCATATATGGTCACCGTGATCAACCCTTTGGATCCACTTTCTACCTGTGGAATCGCTGGTTTTAGTTTGAAGGTGTGAAAAGCTAGGTTCCGCCTGGCAGTGGTTTTCCTTTTGACTGATACTCTCAATAGCCTGGATACCATCCGGGTACTCAGGCTATCATTTGAAATGAACGGCAGAAAACTTGGCTTCTTGTATGTGAAGGAATACATGTATAGGAGATGAGAAAACTCTAATTCTATAGCTAAGACTATCATCAAAGCAATTTTTTAATATCCAATTTTGTGATGAGGAAGACAGTAACATTTCTCAGCAACTCATTTCCAGTCTCGAAAACCTCTGTCTATAACTCAATAAGATCAGCCTAGATTTACGGCAAAGGACAACAAACGGCGGCTCTGTGAGTACGGTTTTAGAAGTGTACCGTGAAAATGACCTTTCACTCGGCGTAATCTTCTTTGCAAGCCTCGGGAATGTTAAGTGGTTTTTACTCCTTCAGCCAAAGTCACAAGAGGGTTGGTCGGAAGGGATGGGCACGTAGCAAATACCAGTAGTCTTCAAGTTGATATTTTTACATTTGACCTTCATATTTTGACAAGAAAAGACAAGACGTGATATTTAAGGTCTGTGCCAAATCTAAGTTAGAATCAGACTTGTTTTGTCTCATTGGAGATGGAGAATTCAGGCCTTGAAAGAAGCTCAACGTTTGATTTAGTCATGTCTAGTGTAAAGAAATAGTCGCTTCTGAAATTTTATAAAAGCCATAACCTATTCCTTAAATTCAGAATAGATGTCACTTCTTTTTTTTCAAATATCAAAAGCCTATCTATTTTTCGTCTAAGGCTTGGAAAAGAAGTCTACATTAAAGTTTAACACAAAAACTTGTAATGACAAAAAAATTCATTCAACTCTAAGAACCCTCCCATGAAATATGTTTGCCGTTGCTCAATCCAGATTAAGTTAACTTTTCAGCCCAAACACCATGATTGACGACCTTCTCCAGTTTGTGACTCTTTGAGGCGGCTTTCTAGAGACTTCCATCCCCCGACTTTCCGTGATCGATGCCTCCCCATACCACATGACTTAAAATGCGTTCAACTCTAATTTTGCACCGTTGCGAATCAAGATTAAGTTTATTTTTCAGCCCAAACACTATGAACATCATTTCCCCATTTTTTGGCTTTCTAGAGACTTCCATCACCCGAATTTCCGTGATCGATGCCTCCCCATACCACATGACTTAAAATTCGTTCAACTCTAATTTTGCACCGTTGCGAATCAAGATTAAGTTTATTTTTTAGCCCAAACACTATGAACATCATTTTCCCATTTTTTGGGGGCTTTCTAGAGACTTCCATCCCGCGAATTTCCGTGATCGGTGCCTCCCCAGACCAGACCACGGTACATGTATATAGGCACGTGTGATGTTCAAATAAACGCGTGTCTGTCGGTGGAATGTTCCAGTCCGCAGCATCTGACTTCTCTCTCCAACACGTCCCGCGGTCTGGCGACAACCTGTGACGTCACGAAACAGCGGATGTTCGCACGTCTTCCAAGACGTCACTTGCGGAATGCGTATTTACACTTAAGATCTCTCCCCTCCCCTCCTTCGACTTATAAGTCCAGCCTGTGGGGTCTCGACCAATGGCGCGACCGTTTCTTAAAAGTTTCTCGACTTGAGCACACTTGGACCATGTCGTGTGCAAAGACGATATTGGCAGAAAGGGAGGAGCCATAAAAGGCGGATCATTTGCAGCCTTTGCGGACTTACTCCACTGCAGTAGAAGACGCCACCGCGCACTTACACAGCTAAGCCGTCTTTCTTCTTAAAGCCATCGCCGGAATTCTTCCCTAACGAAAAAGATGAACCAAGGACCGACGTACGGACTGAGCGCTAAGGTTGCTCAAAAGGTGTGTGACTATCATTGTTTCTTTGATGTACTTCTTTGCTAAGGTGCCTCACTCCGTCAGGGCGTTAACTTTTTTTTCTTCCTTGACTTGTGATCCAAATCTGACGCGTCTGTGTTGATGTTTACGTCAGTGTCAATTTTCCTTGACGACTTGTAGAAAGTAGCAAGACGATCTAAACCTGTGCTGCTTGATTGATGGCCCATTTCTACGATGTAGCTGTATAGCTTACAGTCGCAACAACCCAAATAAAACCACCATGTCGGTGTATGTAGAACTTTGAGCTGAGCTGATAACAATCGCCTAGTGTTGTGCTTAACGGAAAAGTGAGATTCTTACCGGTGCGGGTTAGAAAGGTGCGTTCCCCTGAGAGTAAGACTAGGTACCGCGAGCTAAGGAGACGGAAATTCGGGCTCAGTCTGTGGTATGTCCTCTGACGTACATGTGTCCCCGCGCCAACCAATAAGCGCGAACCTTTGCAACTCTACCTGAAGGTGTATACATTACTAGTGTCTCGGGTTAACTCGCGGAGGGGCAGCCGTGCCGGTGTTTTATGTAATTGTACCGGTATAGAGCTCAGGATTGATGCTAAGAGAAGGCTTGTCGCGGGGTGGGACTTGAGCCAGTGACAGGTGGATCCAACGATGTCCTTCCGTGCTAGACCGTCAGGATTGAACGCCACCATTGCCGCAAAGGTAAGAAACTGCAGTTTGGGAGAGCTCCGACCGGTCTCTGAAAGTATCCAACCCGACAACTGGGACCAAGGCCAACGCTTTGCGTGCTTGAACGTACGGTAACCTGTTTTCGATTACTCTCGGTGTGTCAGCTGATCTTTAAATAACTGTCGCGAGAACAGAAGGAAACGTCAGGCCAATGACAGGGTAGTGAGTGAGACCACACAACTGGTCAGGGCTAGAACACACCGATCTGTTTGTCCCGACCTGTCCAAATGCCTTGGATCATATTTGGACAGAAGCCAAACTAGTCTGCTACTATTTGGTAACAAACCTTTCAGTGATTGTTGTAGGAAATATGGTATGTAATAGAAGACATACAAGTTGAACAAACATTTCTTTAGCAGGCAAAGCAATCTTGAATGCGTAACGTTACGTTCCTCTGTGTAGGATACTAGCATCTTTAAGTTTGTCCTACTATTCTCAAAAATGTTTCAAATGTTCCAAGCTCTCTTTGTGTACCACGGAAAGGTTTGCTGGAGTTCTAAACGTTTTTTTAAGTACAGACATCCTCAGGAGTTTCTTTGCAAAGATGAGTCTACATTCGGCCGGTAATTGAAAATTTAAATGTTTCAAATAATCTAACAAGTCATTGAAATTCCCGTCTTTTCTTTCAAAAGAAATAGAATCCAGTAGTAAGATAGTTTATTATTTTCGCACGGTGTCTGAGGCCAAAGAGTGTCCTTGCTAATGACATAATCCTGAACCCTACCAACTCCTCTGCCTTACTTCAAGCGCTATAATGAAGCCATCAGTCTTGGCTGCTATGACTGCTGCATGTTTACAACATCTGACCGTGTTATCTGTGATCCCGACTCCCCCGGACTGCTACGCCGTGTAAATATTTGGTTTCCCGGCAGCTCGGCTTATCTTGTACTTACGTGGATCTGTGATAACTTATCCCTAAACAGAGCTGCAAAATTACACGTATCATTAAAATCAATCCTCCGAGTGATTGATAAGCTGTTGAAAAGTTTACCCATAAAATGCCATCTTGTTTATCTATTGCTATACACGATGCAGTAAAAACTATAAAACTGTTTCAGCGTCTACAATTAACCTTCAGTATTCTGGAAGTTGTTATCTTTACTTCCTGTGCTACTATATTTGGAACGTCCCTCGCCTTTGAGTACGTAACGGAAAATGTCTCTCAACTTTGCTCGTATTTCTAATGCTGACTGACACTTTGAACCTGAACTTAAACCTGCCATGTGACGCACATCGTATGGAATGTACTGTTAAAAGAGTTGTCACAGATTACACAGTGGTGGTTGAAACTACAAGGGTAGAATTGGATGCAATAATGTGCGCTAACGTTTGGGAGAAGATATTTGATAGCATTTGTAACATTTGGTGGGTCTGGAATTTTAATTCAAATCGACAAGAAAACATGTTAGCACATGTTTCCTGTTCAAAGGGTTAGTAGGTTTCAATTCTTTCTCCAGACGTCTTGGCTGTAATTGTATAACGGAAACAATATGGAGATAGCATCTTAGTGAATTACAATAGCTACTCGAGACTGAATTTTTTAATAGCAAACATGGCATTTTCAAATTCCGCAGTCGGAAGTGAAGTGAAATCTGCCTCAATGCTTCCCATCGCAGGAATGTTGATCTAGCAAACTTCGCAACTACATGTACAATATATCTCTATTTTCAGAAACTGCCAAAGCCTTGAAAACAAAGCATATACATGGGCACGGGAAGTTGAGAAGATGAAGAGGCACGAAGAAATTATACAAAGCAATGAGTCGTTTTTGTTGTAGAGTCGGTCTAGTGTAGTAACCTAAACGATCTGTGATTGAAAGCAACGTTACTGAGAGCTGTCTTGTATGGTCATTTTACAATCTACTAGTAAATATACACGTACAAGCCATGTTAGTGCCAGTTTTTTAACCGAGCGATCCCTTCCACCCCTTCCCAGATTGCGGGGAAGAGGGACCCCCAGAAAGAGGCGGAGGCCCAGGCCTGGATCGAAGAGCTGATTGGTGAGAAGTTTCCGGAGGGCGTGGCTTATGAGGACGCCCTGAAGGACGGGGTCATCCTGTGCAAGTAAGTTCAGCTTCGCGGATTTAATATCAGAAGAACTAGAAGGGAATACAACATGTACATAATGTATAAAACCATGAGTACATCGTAGTACAAGAAGAAGAGTGTTAGGTTGAAAAAGATCTCCAATGGCCCACTCTCGCCAACAGAAGAAGAGAGGCACGGCTGACTACAATGTTCAAAATAACTCACGGTCACATGCGCATACCCTCAGAACAATATCTTATTCCTGCACAGCGGCGCACCAGAGGTAGCCACGCCTTTAAATACAATATTATTCCTGCAACGAAAGACTGTTTCAAATTCTCATTTTTCCCACGCTCGATACGAGAGTGGAACAGTTTACCTGCCCAGGCCATACAGGCACAATCTGTGGAGGCCTTTCGGGCCTCCCTGCCATGAGGTCCGCGCACCTCCCCCCCCCCCCTCAGCGATACCCCTTACGGGGTTGTTAGAGGAACTAAGAAGAAGAAGGAGATCTGTCAACATTCCGTGAAATGTGAAGTACCTTAGACCATCTGGCATGGTTCTAACCACTGAGGAGCTTCAACAAGATGTAACGTCATTGTTCTAACAAAGCTGTGTTTGCTCTATAGGCTCATCAATGTGCTGGTTCCTGGCTCAGTCAAGAGGATCAATGCACAGAAGATGCCTTTCAAACAGGTCTGTGTCCTGTCCAAAATACACATCACATGAACTGTCCCTTGGTTAGTCTTTGGATAATTATACATGTCTGATAATGTTGCAGCCAAATATATAACAAAGAGAGAGAAACAGAGTACAAAGGTTTCCATTTCAATATGTTTGTTTACTTGTATGTCCATAGCTATATGTATTTGAATACAGTGTAGTCTCAGAAACTGATGGGGATATGGTGTACCTGTAGACTGACAGGAAGGTCGAATTGAACAAAATTGTCTCCCTGTCGGCTGGGAGGAAGTGACTGGTAAATTTGAGGAATTGAAGTATTGAATGTCAGGCAGCTGAATCAGTGAAAAATTCACAATGACTCTGATAAAACAAGGAATTCACAAGTTCACAGAGATGTGAAAATTTTTAATCATGTGTGCTTGTTACAGATGGAGAACATAGGGAACTTCCTGACGGCTGTCCAGGGTTACGGTGTGCCTGCCTCGGACCTGTTCCAGACCGTGGACCTGTACGAGAGGCGAAACATCCCCGCGGTCACACAGTGTTTCTTCGCAATGGGTCGTGTGGTAAGTTATGACATCAGATTTCAACCAACACTACGGCCT
Source organism: Branchiostoma belcheri (assembly GCF_001625305.1). Taxonomy (NCBI): domain Eukaryota; kingdom Metazoa; phylum Chordata; class Leptocardii; order Amphioxiformes; family Branchiostomatidae; genus Branchiostoma; species Branchiostoma belcheri. The sequence goes on from NW_017804553.1 coordinate 64,844, forward strand.
TAATGTAGCTTTTACAAGTTCTTTTTTATGTCTTACAGCACTCAATATCCAGTGAAAATGCACCATTGTTAATCTCCAAGCAGATCCTAGGGTGGCAAAAGAGAGAGAGGGTCCATACGCCAACCAAGGAGGTATGGACCCTATCTGGCCAATGGATATTGCCTGGCCAATTTGAAACTGTCTTTTGCCACCCTAGGATCTGCTTGGAGATAACCATTTGTAAGATACACAATAAACAAACAGGAAAACATATATCTGCTTGTAGAATGACATGATAGTAATACTTGATGATCATATTGTAACCACTTTATACCAAAAAGTAACTTCCAATGCTTTTTCATATCTAATTGATCATGATGAATAAGATTTGAAAACAATTAATATTTCTAAAACAGGTTGAGTGCTGAGATATAACCATGCTTGCATGAAATCCTAACACCTCCAGGCCCAGACTAAACCGGGGTACGATGGACCCATCATCGGGCCCAGGCAAGCGGCCAGGAACGAGCGTGAGTTCTCGGAGGAACAGCTGAGACAGGGAGAAGCTGTGATCAGTCTCCAGTACGGCAGTAACAAGGGCGCAACGCAAGCTGGCCAGAACTTCGGACTCACTCGGCACATGTAAACTAACCAGGAATGACACAAGCGCTAACTCACCTGGAATGCAAAGGAAACCATAACTGTACTTGCTGTCCATTCAGTATAGAAGAATCAAAAGTTGATGGTTAAGCTTTAATTTGATTTTTGAGTTTCATGTTTGTTAGAGAACTATCTGATTGCCCATTCCAATAATGTATAAGACTAGGTTTAAAACTTGTTTTACTGTATAACACTATCAGTATGTGAGGATTTTGTTAAAAGTACACTTGCTTGCCAGAACCAGACATATCCTCAAGATCTAGATCATTTTTCTTAAGGTCGTAAAGAACTAACTGTATAGAAGGCATGCCTTTGCCACTGAATGATGCATTTGAAGCATATGTTTTCATAACATTGAACTAAGACGGCTTATGCTGTGGAACATGTTAATGTTCTTCATGGGTGCTTTGGAACAAACTTGTAACCCCTGAATCCTGAATTTTCTTTGTTGCTGAACAATGCACTGATATGAAGCTTACATTTTGTACTTTGAGTATGCAAAGCAAAAGGCTGTCATTAGATACTGAGGAACTGAGTAATCTTGTCCTTTACAGGGAACATAGATCAGAAGCTGTTCATCACTAAACATAACAATAAATCCATTCTACCCATATACTGACTGTGTGTGTATCATTTACTGACTGTAATTCTTTTAACCTTCAGCCTGCTAAGGTAGCCTGGGTACCATCCTGGTTAGTTTAAGTCCACTGCCACAGTCGCTACCACCAACCACAGTGACTGTGGGAGCGGATGTAAACTAACCAGGATGGTATCCAGGCTACTGCTAAGGTGGCCGTTTGGCAAAATTTGAATTGGTTATGGGTCAGGCAAGATGGAGATGGTTGAAGATTTTATTTACTGACTGTAGAATTCTTTTAAGCTATCCTGACATTCCTGTGAACCATGTGTATGTAGTGCCAAACAAAGCCAGACTACTACGGACCCATATTTGGACCGAAGCCTTCAGAGGAAAACATCCGGCTGTTCACGGAAGAACAACTGATGGAGGGCAGGAAAGAGGTCAGCCTGCAGATGGGGAGCAACAAGTTTGCCAACCAGTCAGGGCTCAACTTTGGTGTGAGACGACAAGTTACATGAAGGAGAACAAAGTTGAAATGCTGCAGATGAAGTGTTTGGTTGAATGTTGATGGCATTTCGGGAATCAGGACTTGAAATCATCTACGGAATACCATTTCTGAAAAGTATGAAATTGAAAGTATTGACAATAAATTTAACTACTTTTAACAGAAACTCTATGGATGAAGTATACTCAGAATTTATGAATACATTGTAATGTACAAATGTACTAGCATTTCGAGCTGGAATAGTTGAATTGATTTTTCCAAACTGCACATTAGTACTTTCTTGGTCTGTGCCAGTCCCGAAAGAATTGGTGAAAACAGCACTTAAAATCTACTGAATACCATTTCTGGAGAAGTTGAAATTGGCTTAGAAAACAATCAAATAAAATAAAATTCAATTTACTAGTAACTTCTTTTAGTAAAAAGTCTACCTTCAGGTCTCTTAATCTTATGCTTTGGGGTGACATCATTCATACACTACTACAAAATACACAGAATGCTGAAAAAAATACACAGACTGGGCTGGATCCTACATCTGCTTGGAGATTAACAAGATGAACACACTTTGCAGCTCTGCCCAAACTTAGCACAAACATCACCATGTAGGGTACAGGGTAGTAGGTCTGGCAATGGTCCATGGAGGAAGGAATGCCTGTATTTGCCAAGGGTAGTCACTCCTTGAGGCATGACGTGCTAAGGAATGTCTTGGCAAGATGTGGAGAATTCCTTGGAAGACATGACCTTTGTCTTGCCCGGTCACTTGAGGAAGGTTTGACCAAGACTGTTAGAGGCATAGTCAAAACCACCCAAGAAAACTACTCAATAAAATCTGGTCTACATGGACAGGTGGACACTATTGGCTGGATTGTTTATGCTTGTGTCAATGGGAAAAAGTAGAGTGGTTGCATTGGGCAGGTGGTCCTAATGTAGAGGTGGTCACTTGTACAAACAAGTTCACACTATAAAGATTCTAAACAATATGACATCTTATAGATAATCATACATAATACAAACATACATACAACTTTGTTTTCACAAAACAGGCTAAGAAACCTCTTTTGGTTTATTATTCAAAACAATTTCTGTATTCATCGATAATGATCAAACATTTCACATTACAATAAAGCAAACAATGACAAACTACAGCTACACGTAGAAATTCAATAAAGTTACATCCATATCGATACATACATATCCACTATTTGATGTACATGACTATTGTTTGCAATACTACAGAGTCAAAGATCTACATCTACACAAGTTCTACATGTATGTTCAATTTTCATAGCTTGAAAGCTTCATTTGTGTCGTTCTGGAGCAAGGTGGAACCATAATTTCCAACACAAAGTATGTCACAGAAGCAGTGGATTACTAATTCCTCGACAAAGACCTCTAGTTTCAGTAGTTTCGACTGTACGTATAAGAGTGACATAGTCTGGTGGCCTGGAAACATCTGTTTATATGTCTGCATGCTTTCTACACCACTAGACAGAAGAATGCCTCTGATCACTGGCGTTTGAGCTACAGTCACTGACAATTGTGCTTAGAACATCAGACTATTTCTTGGTTTGTGGTATTTTGCTTATTAAGCCACTTCACTTGTGCACGGGCTTCAACTAAGATTATCTTTAGAGCATCTTGGCAGGTAAGAATGAGCTCCTTATTGAAAGTGGCACAGATCCAACAAGGGTTTGAGCTTCAAAACAGGAAAGTAGTCGCATGATCCAAGCCAAAAGTTTCCATTCAGTATCTGACATCAATGTGGCCAAAAGTATATGAAATTACAAAAACTATAATGGTACCTTTTACTTTTTGGTCTACTATTGGCAAAACATATGTGCATATTTATATCTATATAGCAAAGTCTCAATTGGTCAACATAAAAGATGACACTTCAGATTATAGGGGATCATATACAGGTAAGATTTTTTACACAAGTTCTAGAGAATTCCTACCAGTACTGTTTATAAACCCAACATGCCTTTTTGGTCACCAGTATGAAATAAGAGACATTACAAACGACTATGTTGGGCGACTATGTGCTATACATGTTGAGAACCTGAAGGTTCAGAGGTCAAACTTCTTCAAGATGGCCTCGTGTCTTCTCTGGAGCTCCACCCGTTTCTTGAGATGACAGAACTTGAGGTCCCGAGAGAGAGACGTGATGGCAGCACTGGGTCTGTCCTTCCCCGAGGTGGTGGACAGCTGAGCTTCATTCTACAACAAACCCAGACACACGCACTGTTAATTACCTGTCCGGGCGGGTCCGTAAGGTACGATTAAAGGAGCAAAGGTTGTGAGAAGTGTCGCCATGCATGTTGTAGAGGGCACGATGACATAAGCTGTATGTGACAGCTTTAAAGTATAGGGCTGGATGTGAATCTGATGTAAAGGCTTTGAGCTTGACATGGAAACTTACGGTGTTCTGTCAAATTCGTCCAGAACCTAATAAACATTGTTTACAGCTACAGAACTTTTATGAGATATAGGTGGTTTGATTGTGGATATTTGCTGAGAAAAATGTTTTAATAATTGGAGTGAACAATCACTGAAAAATCAGTGAGTTAGAAAATTTGCAATTGCCAAAAGATTAGAATATAAAAGCGTGAGAAAAGTTTTATGGCTCCAATCCAAACGAATCACTTTCCAGAAAAACAATAGATTAGAATTCCTAAACCCATGACGGCATATCCCAGCATATCACTTGGTAAATTGACATGTCTACTGCCAAACCTGAACCTGACTCATGACCTTATTTGGCATGCCCAGGATTCCTGCCCATATTTGGGCAAATGGGAAGGCAGGAAGTACATCACACTGACTGAAACACCCCACTTATTATTTCTTTTGGCTAGATTTCAGGTACAAAACAGACATTATGTCACATATAACAAAAAAGATTTTTCAATATGAAACAGATATCTCAGTACATGTAAAAACTACTTAAAGGCAAACAATTGACATTGAGGGAAACCACCTGATTTTTGTAACAGTACAAAACTTGCAGTTAACACTCAGATCTCCACACAAAAAGTTACATTTTAGTACAACACACTCCAATGACTTAACAGACATCCACAATCCTTGCTGTACAAAATAGCTGCAGGGTGGTGATGTCAAAATAACCCTGGCAGCACAGAAGAGTCAGCTGAGAAGTAATTTGTGACCATGACTCCAGATGGCTCCGACCAGACAACACAGGGTTTGTTTTGACAAGAAGTCAGACAGGTCACCCAAGTTGTGCCAAACTTCCCTGGAATTTACCAGAAATTCCAACCCGTCATACCTTCACACTTCCCTTCCTCTTCCCCACAATCACCCCTCCTGACCCAATCTCATTAGGATCATCCCTACAATTTGTAAAATGATATGTTCTAAGATGAAATATGCTTTGATTGGGAGAGGGGTTATTTTGAGGGTAGTGAGGGTACCCTAGTTGTTTTTGCTGGATGACAGATGTGTTTTACCCTGCACTAAACACCTTATGTATGCACCAATCAATGTAAAGCCAGAGGGGATCTGAGACACAGACAGGTTGAGGGTAGGAATCTACATCTGTATCATCATTGAGAAAAAATGTTGCTTTTGACAGGAATCAGCTTTTGGGATGACTCACTTTATTCCTGTGGACCAATATTCACAGTCAGTAGAGTGTCAAGTCCCACAATCAGGTACTACTGCTGTTTTCTACGTTTGTTTAAATTGATTGTGCTTGTTTTTCTCCCTCAATACACTGGTATAAATAATATTCTGCTTTACCTCTGATGATGGAAACAGCGACTGCTTGATGAAAGGGCCCCTTGTAGGTCTTTCCTTCTCCCTGTCACAACACAGAACAACTCTTAAACATACAAAAACAAACAACTCTTAAACATACAAAAACAAGCAAAAAGGTTCAAAAGAACAACTGTTTATTTGCCCTATAAGTTAACCCAAAAAAATTCCAAGGACACAGAAAAACAAGTTATTTTCTCACCTGTTTGAAGCTCTATTCTCACAAGCATTTCCTCTGAGGGCCGAGCCAAAGTTAGTGATGGTGTTCTCAGCAGATGTACCACGTTGTCTACTGAGCCCTAGAGGAGTAGCCTTAGCCAGGGGTGTGGCTCTTGCCAGTGGAGTGGCTTTAGCCAGTGGAGTAGCTTTAGCCAGTGGAGTAGCTTTAGCCATAGGAGTAGCCCTCAAACTTGGCGTTCCAAAAGACAACTGCTGCTTGCCGATGGGGGTGGCTGCAGCGAAGCTTGGAAGGCCGGCGGCATTGAGCTGTTTTGTCCTGGGGGTTGCTGTTATGGTCATCTTTGCCAGCATGGAAGGCAGGTCAGCTGTCGTTAAGTTGGGCTTGGGCTTACTGACAGACTAGTGAAAATAATCAAACAGGGCAAGAAGTTTAATACATGTACAAGCTTTGAGAAAAATTCTTCTCAATGTATTTTATTCCCAGGCCATTCTCCAAACTTCAAACTGTGTACACATGTATACAATTATGCATTATTTACAAATATTTGAGGCCTTGTAAATGTTTGAAGCCCTATAAAGCTAGTACTCAAACATTCAATGTATAGCAATATATAGCAAAGGTCCATTAATGTAAATGTTTTTTTTTAAATAAAAACAGGTCAGCTTACTGATGGTGGCTGCATGTCTGGTTTGGTTTTCCTCATAGGTGTGCATCTGTTCCTCTCAGCCAGAGACTTGAACCCACTGAAGGATATCATTTCCTCCTGGGACCAACAAGAAAGTGGAAGAATGCATTAGAAGTTGACTTATAGTTTAAGTTATACTTATGGGTAAATCTAACTGATTAAAAAACAACTGCTGTCTAGCCCAGTAAACAAAAGAGAATAGGTAGCCAAATGGCTACTTCAGTGTGTTAAAAGGTTAAAAAATGTGGTTGCACCTTTCATCTTGAACAGCAATTACGTGTTTTTTACTATTTCACTTCATCTATTCTTTATCTAGCCAGGAGACCACCTTGGTGATTTTCAATGGACACTTGGGATAAAAATTTACAACGATTTGTCTACTTTGACCAATGATGTAAAGTGTTTCCCCACACCTGCAGGTTCCTTCTCTTGGGTACATTTGCCTGAGCTTGAGAGTTCTCCTTGTCTTCAGCTTCTGTCTGGATGTCTGCAGTATGCTGCACCTTGGGTCCCCAGGCAACCGTTCTCTCTGGAATATCAAATCATACAAATTATGATCAGTAACTTATCCACCTAACAGACCCTCCACGTAAACCATAGCTGCTTGCAGAAAAAAAGGCATGATGATTTTAACTAAAACCAACAGAGATTGCTTAGCTGATGCAGTTCAAAATAACAATCATCTGTTGAGGTAAATGAATAGTGTGTGTAATGTTGCATTTTTCATAACATGTTTAACATACTAGTAGTTGAACTGACCTGATTCTTCCAGTCTTATAGATGGATGTAGTGACGTACCAGCAGAAGGAAAACCAGGAACTCCAGGAGGGTATCTACAAAAGGTGACAAATGATATCAGTATATAGTACTATAAGCAAGTATATTACTAGTATAACTTCACATCTATTCAAATCATGAAACACTGCCACACATAAGCCTTTTTTCTTTCATATCACCAACATCACATCACTGTAGTTGACATCAGAGTCTTCATGGTATTACACCTGTTTCCTTACCTGTTGTCCTCTTTACAGTCAACAGCCATATCCAGTTCTTCCTCTAACCGTATCACCACAGAGTCCCTCTGGCCCCTGCTTCCCTGTACTGGGGGACTTTGTGCCACCAGCTTTCTCCACTTCTCATCTTCTAGACTCCTCCTCTTCTCCTGTTGACCCTCTGTGTCAGCACAACTTGTGTCAATGTCTTTGTTCACCTTGTTGGACAGGTTATATGTCACTTCTGAGTCTATTCTGGCTGACGTAACACCTGTATACATGTTACTTGCAGCCCTCTCTTTGCTGTCATCCTCGGGGGATATCGTTGGCCTCTGTAGGTTTGCATGTGAACAGTGAGTTGCATCAGGGACGTATGGAGACCGTGGTATCTCTGATCCCTGGGGGATGCTTACTGGGGTTGCCTCTGGTTCCACACCAAGAGGAGCAGAGCTCAAAGTGTAGGTTCCCCTCCGGGCGCTACGAGGTGTGCGTGTTTTCCTCCTTCCGGTCGGCGTCTCGCTGTCCCGTCTGTCTTTCTTCAAGATCTCGTTTGCCCTGTTCCATGTCTCCCCCTCGGGCGTGACTTTGGGCTCCTGTACCTTCCTCATGATCACTGCTGGAGGTTTCTTCTCCCTTGTGACATTGGGAGTAAGACTCTGGGCCTCGGGGGGTTGTAGAATCTCGTCTGTTTGGCCATCAGGTGGGCTTCTGGGTATTTCTTTGCCTCGAAACGCTGAACCTCTTTGAAGCGGAGTACCCTGAATGAGTTTGCAAATACAAAATCTAACTTTATTAAAATGTAAAAAGATACAATGCAGCACTGCAATAGTACATTGTATTAGTCCACACAAAGGTATGCAACGAAAAACCTTCAGCAAGCCCATAGAGTGATACTCACCCCCACAAGCTTCAACTGTTTTGTGTTCAGTGGTGTTTCTCCAGCTCTTTTGACTGTCGGCTTTGACTCACTAACAGAGTGAGTCGGTTTGGCTGTGTCTTTAGACAGGGGCTTGCTGCTTTTGCTTGGAGTACTGCTGGTGGTGACCACAGGCTTGTTCTGTATGGAGAAGACGAAATCTTATTAGCAAATTTGAAAAAAAAAAAGCAACAGCTGACATAACCCACCTATTTCATGGCATTTGAGTGACACATGCTCAATTCCGAACTGCTGTTGGCATGTTATGCCAAATAACCAAGAAAAAACTAAAGTATCTTTTTTTGTTGTAATCATCATCTGTTGAGACTGTTGTAGCTAAAACTAGTAAAAGAATTATTACATTGACAGTACATGTAGCTTTCTACATACTCAGTATGCGCACAAACACGTGATGGTGACACACACACACACAAACACACACAGGCAAACACATGCACACACATAAACTATCACAGTCACACAAATATACACACAAACATGCACACACCACACACCTGTTTTGCAGGTGAGTTCTCCTTGTCCGTCTCACACTCGCTGCTGTAGTGTCGCCTGCGCTGCTGTAACTCCTGCAGGCGCCGGTGCTTCACGGCCTGTCGTTGTTTCTGGTACAGCGAGGCGCCCAGACGAGACTCCAGCTTCTCCAGAACTGCTCCCATGATCCTCCCCAGCTTGTGCTTGGCAGGGTCAAGGTCAGAGGGCTGCTTCATGAGGTAACCTATGTCCATCAGGCGGAGGTACCTGTGCAGCATGGACCATTAAAAATGAAATTAATGGGGGGCCCGGGGTTGGAGAGGTTGAACAGGTACTAGGTAATCTACATGTATTAGTATACTTTTTTGTTACTTCTATGATTTGTGATCAAGTTTCTATCATATTGTGTTAAGAAGCATGTTATATATTATAACACAAAAAATAAGTATAACTTGCATCCTACATAATTAACCCTTGAAGATGAATTATGATTGATATACAAAAACAGCATGAGATTGTAAAGAAAACAAACTTCAAGTGCCACCAAAGCTAAGAAATTATGGGGTAACGATTTTATAGAAAACTGATACACCATCAAATCATAAATCATCAGCTTATGTACAAACATATCTATTTGTTGTTGAACTAGATTTGTCTGAAATAGAAATGGGTATACTGTCTTCACTTCTTCTGCACAACAACAAAAGCTCATGCAAAACTTGTTGTTGTTGTTGTTGTTGTCCTTGTTTAACGTCTATTATGTCGCTAGACGTGGTCTCTAGGTGCTCAGTTTCTCACTTGGTTCAGTTCAGAGTCAATGATCTCTCTAGGTATAATTAATTTAACACTTGTGACCCCACGCTACGCTAAAAAAACAAGCTCACCTCGCGATCGTCTTCCCGTTCTTCACATCACTTTGGGAGCGGACGTCCCACGTCCAGCTCGAATCGTACAGCGAAAACAGGTGACATAACACCTCCGCCGCCTCCTTCTTCGTCCATTCGTGCAACTTCTTCCCTCTGGCTCTCTTTTCTCCAAGATCTTCCAACTTCTTGATCAACGCGTCCTCCACAGCAGCCATTTTGGAAATCGACAAGTTCAAACTAGACGCTAATTTAGATGCTGCGCTCTGATTGGCCGATTTGCCCGATTAAATCTAAAATGCGAACGGTGATTGGCTGAGCGGGCCAACGAACACCAAATGAGAAAGCACGAGATTCCGTGAGAGTCAGACTCCATATTTCAACAAAATTCAAGATGTCGGCGGACGAAGACACTGAACTGCGCGACCTTGTCGCTCAAACTTTGGAAACCAACGGTGTTCTGGGCAAAATCAGGGTAAGAGAACAATATCTTTCACAGCTGAGGGAAGTTAGTGTTCCTAGAAATTGGCTATATGGGGTATAAATGGCGAGAATGGCTGAGAAAACGGGATTTTGCTGCGACTCTGTGACGGAAGTCTCCAAGAACACCTGCTAATTGTTTCCGTCTGTTGCTAACGTTACATGTAATTATGTTTTCACATACATTACATTTTGCAGATTTCTTTATCACCCAGCCTTATGTGGGGTTTATGTTTAGTTTGGTGCGTACAATTCCGTCCTGCGACCTTGTAGTCAGTTGATTGATTGCCATAAATATTTTAGAGACTGGTTTCGGTGACGTCAAACGTCAACAAGAGGCAGCAAAACATGAACTTGAAGTTGAACCGAAGGTTATGAAAATCAGAAAACCATGGAAGACATTTTTGTTTATTCCAGGCTCCACACAAGACTGTTAGGTATTAGAGTTGTCAAGCTAGATCAAATTTGTCAACATAAACATGTAGTTTGACTAACGTTACATAATTGCCAATATTGCGTTTTCAAAATGCGAATGAAAAGAAGAGTCGTGATCATAGCTTTTGTGGTATGACTGAAATGCATTTGAAACGAATTTTCACTTCAAATTCAGTCTCCATTGTCAACCAAACTCCTATTGATGGCCAGAATAAAGGAATTAAGAGGTCATTGACCTACATATTGGTCAATATTGATTAAGCGACATGTATCCAATATCGCATTGCAATAAGAAAGTGCTTTATGTTGTTCCTAGGCACAGCTGAGAGCAAGTGTCTTCCTTGCCTTAGAAGAACAGGGGGCCTTAGAGGTTGGTGTATTTTTAGATTTTATTACCCATGATTTATCTGCTAACAGGTATCTGTAATAAATTGTATCTGTATATATTATACAAGTATATGTCATACCTACAGTATGTAATGTTTATTGCTCAACAATATTTCACATTTGTGACAAGTTTTATTGCAAAGCTACTGAATTTCTTATCTTATTAATTAGTTACCCAACATGTTGGTATGAAAGTAACTGTGTCTGTCAAAATAGGCCCAAAATGTAATGATGTTATTTTAATGTCTCTACAGAGCAAGTCTCAGTTGGTCAACCAAGACCTGAAGAAGTTTCTCAACACCAAGGAAGGTTTGTACAGTAGCTAAGTATACGTAAAGATTTGATAATACAGAGCTAGAGTGAGAATGTGTTTCCACAAGTGTTACAGTCTGTGTTACTCACTACTGTGACTCTGGGTACATACCTACCTGGTTGTAGTATTTCTTCGCTAAGTAATAACTGACATCCAGAGTGTTGAACATTGTCCATTCTTCAGGCTCGACTTAGAATCATATAATGATCTTCTGACTTGTGTCATCATTGTCTGAACTATTTCTTTGGCTTTGCTGTTGAGACTGACTTCTAGCTATAGACTATACATGTATAACGTTGCCCTTTCCCCAGGTCGTATGGTGGCAGCGCTGGTTCGAGAGTTCCTCATCCACTTCAACCTGGACTACTCACTGGCAGTCTTCGACCCGGAGACCAACTTTGTAAGACCATGTCCTTCTGTACTGGACTTATTGTTTCAAAAAGTTGCGCTGGGTTTTCCTGTGTCGAATAATGAAATTACAGAATAACACAGTTACAGTACCCGGTATATGCGATGAACTGCAATTTTCAAAGCATTTCTTGTTTTCTTATCTGAAACTGTTTGTACAGTGCTAGTTACCCTGGAAATAATGAATTGCAAATAGCCAATACATGTACAGTTGTACTAGTAATTAAAATTTATTTTAGGTAGGAAGGCAATACCAGCCAATGATGGATGATTGTCTTGAGTCTCCTATTTCCTATTCTATACATATTATCAAACAGCTCTTTTGCCTTCACCACAGAATCACCACCACATTTTTGGTAGTTTTGCTCTCTGCATTATTCTATTGCTGAGTAGTATATATCATAGGATGACATTCACAAGATACAGTGGTATTCACTGATGCAGTTGTCACATTTGTAGCAGCTTGCACTCACTCATGTCGTGACATTTCTCTTCCATGTGTGTGCGGAACACAGGACAGTTGTGTCCAGGTGAATAGTGTAACGTGGTGTGATGTAGGTCCGTGTGTTGGCATGGTGGGAATGGTGGACTGGTTACCAAACCTATCGTAGGTCCCGAGTCCTACATCCTCTTCGGAAATAATAGGTTTGGTAACCAGACTAGGGAATGGTGGACTGCAGGGTATCATGCATATGCTTGTGCTATGGATGGTCAGAGATTGTAGAACGCAGAGTATCCAGATCCTATTCTAGCGCTGGTCTGCTCCTCTGATTACTTTCCTGTCAGGATTTAGTCTGGCACCTGTTAACAGAGAAACGACTAGCATTTGAACATTCACCTAAAAAAGTAAAATGTTGTAATTCAAATGGGTTGAATTTGGCTTTGGCACAGTCATTCTGAAGTTAAATCCCAATTACATTGCTTTTACAGAACTTCCTATATCCAGAATAATTAATGACAAAAAGGCCATATGTTTAAATGGGGATAGGTAGCAGAATATTTGGCAGGGAAGCAATCAGAAGAGCATGCTGGAGCTAGAACAGACTGGATACCACTGCTAACACTGATAGTTCTGCAGACAGTCACTGTGGTGAATAGTTTAAGGTGGTAATTTCTGTACTGTGTGAAGTTATTTTGTGTGATTTGCAACACTATTACATTGTTGGATATACTATATGTCATTGTGTACTAGTATCTGGTTTGCCACTCATCTTGCTTTGGCCATGTCTGGTTTTGGGGTATTTTGGGTATCTTTTGCCACTGGTTTTGGATCTGTCATTTTTTCTGCAGCATGTTACAATGGCATGCATCCATACATTATAAGGTGTCTGCATGAAAGTACGACAGACTGGTTGCTGAATGTTGAGCTTCTCAACATTAAACAACCAGTCTGTCAAACTTGAGATGCTAATATCTTTTTCTCATTTCTAAAATTTTACCAGGGAGAGAAGTATGAAGGACGCGATGCCCTTGCAAGAGAGCTCAACATTCTGGAGTCTGACGATTCCTCGCGGCTCCCCCTACTGACCGAAGTGGTGAAGCGCATGAGCAGTAGTGGGGCCAAGGGTCGATCATTAGCAAGTCCAGAGGTGCGTTTTCTCTGCTGTAAAATAGGCCCACATGATTTAGTATTTTCTTTTTTTTACATTATAAAAAATGTAAATTTTACAAGTGACACCATTTTTTTGCATAACACATTTCTACATATCCTATACTACTGGTGATCTTGTCAACCCCTATGTATATCTTGTCCACTAAATTACTAGTAACAATCTTATATCAAATGTCATATTAGTATTTGAATGTTTATATGATTTAACATGCACATATGAAATTCAGATGCTCATAAAGTTTGATATTAGATACATGAATAAATGAAGCACTTTATTTTGAGATTTGGCACCTTTTTTTTCAAGAAAGTTGCTAAATCTTAAGATATAACTTTATAAGTCTTTCCCTCTCACATCTTGGGTGTTCACAATTTATGACCTTTCCTGTCACCTGTGATGATCACGGGGTCACCGCTATCCCTCTCCACCAATCACAAGACGGGAGATGTTCGCTACATGGTTCCTAAGGTATCGGTTACAACACATCACCTTTTTTCTGCTCACTCTTGCCTTTATACTTGTACACATGTATTCTCCTCTAGACTAATAACACAACCTCAGACATCTATGCATGTAGCTTTCTAACTTAAAACACACATTTCCAATATCTAACATACTGCAATATATAGCGGTGATAGTGGTGGAAGAGTTACATGTTCCTTTCTATGCATTTGACTTAAATGTTCTTTTGTCATTGTATGTAGCAACTTTAAAAAAAAAACAACTGCAATTGCTTTTAAGTTTGCAAAATCTTCAGTAAACTTCTTTGTCATTGTTGTAACATTGACTATTGTATTCTCACCAAATAAAAAAAATTCTCAAGGTCATACTGTTCGAGTAGCAACATATACATGACTGTGGTTTGATTTTGTTTTATTTATCAGGACCTGACAGCAAAGCAGGTTGAGGATGCCAAGAAGAAGTTCAACAAATATGATGCGGTAAGCTATTTAGTCTATCATGTTGTGACAGACTCTGTAAGATTATATAAACTAGTAGGATCTCTTTGCTACAGCATTGTTTTCCTATAATCTAAGACCTGATGGTTTGTATTAAATGTCTCTTTGTTTGATAAAAATAGGACAAGAACGGGTACATAGACAAAGATGAGATGAGACAACTGTTCCTGGACATGTTTCCTCACTTCAACAGGTTGGTAACTGTTATTCCAGCAAAGCTTGTGTTGATGTCTATTTAACAAGCAAGTACATGTACTGTGGATAGTTGGCTTTCACTTCATGCCAAAGTAATAACCTTTCTAAGTAAGGAATGCCACAGAGTACATTTTAAGAGGTCTGAAGCTAATGTTGTCCCATCTTTGCAGAAACATGTTGGACAGATATGTCAATGATGAGTTCAGAGCACAGGACAAAGACTTCAGCAACAGTGAGTGAGATGATAGTGTCTCCGTATTTTTCCTTTATGAAGGATTAGACAAGACCTTTACTTGATTGTGACTTATTAATCTATGTTGTAGATTGTTGTGTTTGTCCTTATTCTTGTCCATTTTGTTTTGTCTCCACAGCTATAGACTTTGATGAGTTTCTGGGGATGTACAAGAGATTATTTGTCCTGTGCAGGAGTGTGGTAAGTTTTATACTCAGTCTGTTTTCTTTACATTACCGCAAATATATTGCAAATGTCAACCACACTTTACTGTACCAACTCTTTGGCCACATGTTTTCAAAAACGTAACACAAAATATAGTAGCTTGTTTTTATGAATGTCCATTTTTTTTAGAGATTTGAGTGTTGCTAAAGTCTTAAGTCATTCTAGCATATATATATATATGGACATGTCTTACATTTACCATACTCAACCACCACATGGAATCTAATATACATACAATGTATAACTATTCTCTCACAGTTCTGCTGAAGTCCATACACAATATACTATCTATACTATCAAAAGTAGTCCCATTTCTGAGACGTTCATGTTTGTGTGCATTGCTCCTGTCCCATTGCAGGTAGCCTCGGATGTGTCTGACATCACCCTATCCTCTCCCAGGGTCTCATCACCTGATAATAAGAGCAGCTTCACTAAGGTACAGCTGACACACTCAATCGCTCACTCACTCAATCGCTCACTATCTGGTTTATAGTCTTTTGTTCCCCAATTTCCAAGGGTTAGACGTGCTTGCATAGCAATACTGAGGCCGCTTGATGGCAGCCCAGCTCTTGCCTCTATCCTGTGGGTTGACGTTATGTAGGTTCAAGTGGTGGAAGTCCTCCCTCACATCGTCAAACCATTTCTTCTGACAGCTGTCAGTCAATTCATGACACGTGTGTATCAAATCCACCTCCTGTGATTTTGAATATTGCAAAGCCAGAAAGATAGCTTAATCATCAGAGTTTTTAGAAAAAACAATCATCATGATACTTCAATAAACCTATTTGCTTTAGTCAGTTTATGTCCAGTTCTGCATGGCAAATTCCATAATGTGTCAACAGTTTACTAGTATTGATTTTAAGAATTGACTGAACACTAACACTAGTAACAGCTATCTATAAATAGAAAGAAATAGGTCACCCTGATACAGACTTGTGAAAATCAATAGAATTTATTGATTGGCAGCTTTATATTGATTGAAGGGGATCATACGTTAGATCCCATTAGAGTTTGTGAGATTTTGTAATGGTTTTAGCAGGCACTACAGGATTAAGGTCAAATATTTGCTGAAGTTGGTTTGTAGAAGTTCATGTTGGGATTTACAAGTAGTTTGGAAGGAAGGGAGGGAGTGTAATGGAAATGGGAGGGGGGCCGTATGAATGTTCCATGCACATTTCTGCATGTTGTGCACTTAGGTATTTATTATGCAACAGGAGAAAACCTACATGTAATTTATGATTTTTTTTTACAGGTTTAGAAAGGAAACCTTGAATTTAAATAATTTTAGTCAGACTCTTTACTATTTTATAAGTCAGTCATCTACCACCAGGTTTAAATTTTGAAAATCAGCAACCAATGAATGGATTTGATGTGGCCCAATCTTCTGTATTTTTGCCATGCACATGTATGTAAGGTACCCTCTGGTTTACGGGCATATAAACATGGTAAAATTCATATTCCAAGCCACCTCCCCCATGCTACACCCCACTTGGTATGGTCCAACCTGACCCTTTTTTTACCCCAAGACATCCTGGAGACATTCCAAGACAGAGCAGCCATGATTCTGGTCCTCAGGGTGGCCCTTATGGCAGTTCTTGCTCTGGGCCTTGCCCTGAAGCTCCTGTACCCCTCCACTGCTACCTCCTTTATCCTGATGTACAGCGGGCTGATCTATGTGACGGCTGTGGTGATGTACCATTGTTTGGAGTGGCTGCTGTTGTATGCGTTATAGCCCTGTTATGTCCACATGGGTGCCTCAGTCAGCTGTACTGTGCTAGTGTTTGAATGGACCATTTTCTGGAGACACAGAAGGCCTAAAGGTATAGAAGAGAGGAAAAGATACTACATATTGAACCGTACTAATAAAGTAGCTTTTTCAAAGGACGCTAGAGTAAAAGGGATTTTACACCTTTTGTTAGATTCTGCATGGTGTAACGAATGACCAAATAAGGTACACTGATAGCTGAAGGAGTATATGTCTCTGAAGCAAGCAGATCTCTTCATTTTAATCTTAGAAACCATGCTTTTTCTTTCAAATTCTCTACCAGGTTGACAAAAATGCAGTGGAGGCTAAGAACAGGAAGAACCAGGAAGTGAAACAGGCCTCGGGACGGTCCACTGACTTCAGAGGGGACGATTTTGACCTGGATGATGATTTCTTTGACAAGCCTGTCCCATCTGAGAACAAGTTCAAGTTTTCAAGGTGAGACCATCTTAAATTGTCTAGTTTCTGATCTGGCTTGGCTGAAGTTTTTAACGTAACTGGCCAATAATTATTGCACCGTTACCATATGAAATGAAATGTACATTTTTTTAAATAATGAAACTTACCATGAAGGTGTACAACATGTATGAAGACCATTTCTAGACTATTGGTTGCTAAGTAGGCAAATACATCAAAGAATGGTTTGACCATAGAACCAGTAGTACAAAACAAGTTTTAGTCCATTGCATCCCCTTTTTTGGGCCCCAGCCTTTATGTTTTAGCCATGTTTGACCTCTCCATAACAGCGCCACCTATCAACCTGTGATTGTACTGCAGCAAAAATCACTTCCTTGCATATCGATGATAGGTACATTGTATTTTGCAAATATTGCCTTCTAACCTCTTCAATCGCGAGGTTTATCCCTTTTTAATAGCCTCTGGCTAGTTGGGTGGCCCTGGCTGTATGTCTTCACACAGTCGCACAAATAAATCAAATGAAATGGAAACCTTTCCTCAGCGACAACAAAGACAAGGACTCTGGCTTCTCCTCTGCTGCTAAATCTGACAAGAAGCCGACAGGCGGAGCGGCAAGCAGTGGCCTGTCTTCATTAAGTGGAGCCCCCTCATTGGCTGGAACTGGGAAGGGCTCGCTAACAACCTCCCCTTTGTCAAGTCTAAAAGGTAAAACATAAAATTTATCCATGGATTTATTACAATTGTGTTTATGGATTTGGTAGGATTTCAATTATGTAACCCTTCCCTTAATAAAAAGTTTCACAAATAAACAAAGACTAAAACAAAAAACAAACGAGAAAAAAATTCTACAGCCCCGATACTGTTTGAGACAGAAGCAGTTCATGCAGAGATACCTTCAGTTTTGTCATTGCACTTGTAAGCTCTCTGGTGTCAATTAACAGGTTTCATCTACTGTATGCACAACTGTAATCAGGAAATGTGCAAATCACAAAAGTTTTGTGCCTGTTCTCTGTCTGTGCTTTGTATTCATTCCACAACAGCATTGCCATGTTACCATTTCTCTTCCCTTTCCGACTGTACCATTATTTCCTACACAGAGGGGGGGAACAGATCCCCGGACTGGAGAGACCTGGAAGCCATAGACAACAAGATCAAGGATTTAGGATTTGGTACTAACATCATTTCTTCTCTCTTGTGAAGACTTCTTGAGTTTTCAGTGTTTGCTGGAGTTGTCCTTTTTGCTGTTCCATCTTCGTTCTTACAGTAACATTCTTCTGTTGGTCTTTCATGTATAGATTGGTGATTTCTGTTCTTTAGTGTACTTGGCATTAGGTTTTTAATAGCTACTAGTAGTACAATGTATATACTAGTACATGTATTTCAATGAAAGACTAACCCCACTGTTGGGCATAAATTCTTTTATAAATACTGTAACCTGGTGTTGAGTTGGAAGAAAAAACAAAAGCTACATGCAGCTTAAGCTACCAATTGAAATCACAAGTATTTCTAGATTTATATTTTGCAGTTAAGATTAAAAATTCTTCAGCTATTCATCCCCTTTATGTACATGTAGTTCAAGATCAGTACTACATAAATCTGATGCTATAGTAATGGTGATCCTTTGTTTTGTTCACAGAAGTGCCAAATGATGATGATGACTATGAAGATGACTTTGCAAGGTGAGAAACTAGTGTTTACATATTAAATTAAAGATAATATTTCTCTGTGACTTGCACATGATGTGGACATTATGCTTACAATGCAGAGTTGATGTCTTGTAATGTAGTTTGAAAAGATAGAAATCATGGAAAATTTTGTCTTCCTCAGCCAAAGTCAGAGCCAGAGCGGGGCCCATTCAGTGAGTGAGGAGATAGAGGAAGAAATTTCCATAGAGGCAGATGACTTACTCAACGATAGTCAGGAGAAGGTGGGTTGACTTCATCTAGTCATGGACAATTTTACCACAGGGTTTGTTGTTTTGTTAGCTTGCAGTATTGTAGCTTGGTTCATTGTCAGCAACATGTACTTGGCCAACAATTAACATTGGTAATAGTAAGCCATGATTTAAGCTTTGGTTACTTGTTGGTTGGTTGCCATATATGTACTACTAGTATAAAACATACTCATAGCACTTTCTATAGGATCTTTCTGAAAACTTTGGGCTTTTGCACTGAGCCAAAGTTTTGAAGCAAAAGTTAACTACTTTGTTTTTTTTTTAGAATATCTACTGAACTTCGCATTTCTTTTTCTTATTGTCCAGTTTGATGACTTAACAGAGGACAGAACAGTGTCTCAGGCCAGCGTGGGTGGGTTTGACTATGCTGAGGATGTCCAACTGTCCTTAACACCGTAGTATTCGTATACCGGACTAACTGTCCAGGTAAACGTTCCAACATTGAGCCATATCCAAGAATCATTGACAAAGGTATTCTTGTCAAGCATTGCAGGAGTTCTGAACAACTGCAACAGAATTTGCAGTTCTAGTTGACATTACTGTTCCAAAAATCTTATAGAGCTTTAATAGTGATACAGGAAATACTGATACGGAACCTAATAGGTAAATTAGAGAAAATTCCTTAAGATTTTAGCATTTTTGGACATAAATGTCTATAATGTTGTCAAGAATGTGTATCATATATGTACATGTGTGCTGTTACAATAGGAGTCCTATAGATAATTTCAAACGTGGCCTTACAATGTTTAAGGAGCAGGCACAATGGTAATATGTACAGCAAGGACAACTTCACAGACAGTGGGCTCTAGATGACTGTTCTTTACAATGTATGTGCAGTTACTTTTTAATACTCCTTTTAGTAGTTACCGTAACTTTTATCAGTTAAGGATCATGCCTGTTATTAACCTTTACCACTACTTTTGGTCTAGTTATAGTCAATCCTGATCAACTGTCCAACAGTTTGTACTTGCAGTTTTCTGGCATATCAAAACAAGTAATCTTTGATTGCAGTTTTTCTTCTGATGTGGTGGACTTTTGTGCATTTGTGTATTTTAACTTACCATATCATAGAGTGATTTCTTGCTTTTGAATGCAGTCAAGTTTTTATGGAACCTGTTACTGTCAGTGTACATGCGTTGTATCATTCTTATTGTACATAACATGGATTAAAATGATTGTATTGAACCTTTTCTGTATCTGTGTGTCTTACGGGTTACTTATAGTTAGGAACAGATTCTTATAATTGTTTGAAGAAAGAAGGTTGAAAGACAAGGTCATGTGACAACACATGGAAGATGAGGAAAACTGGATTTGGTTTGGCTGGCCGTGGAGGATACAACTGGCTTTTTTACTGCAAGCCAAGATAATGATAAGACAAAAATCTCACATGAAAAAACATCAGATTATTTTCTTTGTATTGCCATTAAAATGCAGAAATTTTACAGGCACTATAGTAAGCTGACAGGGTTTAGTTTCCTTGAAATGTGACCATAAACATTGAACAAATATACTGACAACAAAAATAAAAATCATTAAAACATTTACATCTCCACATGTGATGTACCATTAAGCTGGTGTGTTACGCCGAAAGGCGGTTATACCGGCTATACAGATACAGAAGCTATTGTTACAATAATAACTTAAATTTGGTATTTACATACTAGATATAGAGTGCTAATGATTCTCCTAATATGTAATCTTTTATCCTGATACATATTGAATGTAATCTTATACTTTATAATTACATCTATATCTGACTGGACAAAAGTTTGGAGCAGTACTTTTATAACTAGTATGTTCATTGCTACATAATTTTTACTCTTCATTCACTCATTTTAGGCTCATTCATTCCTGTAAGATGCCCCTACAAGTCCCCTGCTGTGACCAGTTCGAACCACTGCCTGAGGGCGTCGCTGAGGGTGGGGGGCAGCGCGTTGATGTCCCTCAGGATCAGGTAGTACGGGAAGGGGAAGTAATCCATGTATGGCCGGATCTCTGGCATCTGCAGAAAGAGAAAAAAATTTTTTTAATATTTGCACAAACAATTTATAAGATGCAAAAAAATATGTAACTGTATGATGGAAGCCAAAAGCTCAAGCTTATAATTACATAAATGGATGCCTACATATAGTGACAGAGTTGATAGGGAAGCAAATCACATTACAGAAGGCAAGAACACTACCATCCTTAATTGAATATTTCTGTAAAGGTGACATGATGCTCACAAACTAAGACAAAGATGATAAGGAAATCTGCAGACTCACCTCTCCTGGTCCCTTAAAGATTGGCACTTTGATGTCAAGAATGGAGTCCTGTAAGCAGATAAGAAAACTTTTGAGAGGTCAGCTTAACATTTAAGCTAAACTAAAGCTAACCATGTACTTCTACATTAATTATCATTTATATCCTGTATCAAAACACACACAAGATCTGTAATTACATGTAAAAATACGAGAAAAAAAAAGAGCAAACAGTCAACAACTGACCTTGTTATCTGGGTTATCGATGACCACAAACACCAGGAAGATGTTGGCCTCCCTGGCAGCGCGCACCGCGGCCTTGACCTTATCTGACCCCTCCAGGAACAGGCCGCGCCCGTCGGACACCACCAGCAGCAGCTGGGCCGTCTCCGGCGCGGTCACAGAGTGGAGCCGTCTCCGTGCCGACGTCATGATGGCCGTCATGCTCTCAAGCAGCTGGGAACAACAAGTACTGAGTTAGGGCTTGATCTAATTTCAACTGATATCCATTTTAGTTTATTTCCTGTTCTACATTAGAGCACCAATGACTATATGAGTTTTTGTCATGTTTAATCGGTTTTCCAGTTACTCGTGTGCAACACGTTCTGTTAGTTCATTAGTGATGCTGAAGAAGAGTGGTGGATGTCACTTGATACATTTGGAAATTATCTCCGTAATTTATCCAGTAGTAGAGTTTGAATTTCCTATGAGAGGGAGGGAAGGATTTGATGAGTGAGAACAGACAAATTTTTACCTGTGCTGTTTGTGTCTTCTACTGAATTCAGGAGATGGAGGGGTGAACAAGGATATGATGACAGAATGAGTAAGAATTGAGAGGAGTACTTACCTGTGCTATCTGAGTCTTGTTCTGCTGGAAGGTGAAGCGCTGCAGGATGCGAGCCCCGGACTGGGACGAGAACTGCTCCTCAAACGGATGCAGCAGCTGAACCTGCTCCCCAAAGCTGGGAAAAATAGTTTCTCGTTAAAAAGACGGACAGTGGTACATCACATACAGAAGGAATAAAGAGAAATTTTGGTTCATGAGGAAGGCAGACAATATTTGAGGTCCTCCTTACCTGCAGACACCCAACTCTCCTGCCTCCAGCCAAGTCAGAGCATTGCTCATCACCGCAAGGGACTCAAATGCCAGCTGGAAATAAAGATTTAAAATAAACACTTCAGATCATCCACTGTCCTGATAACACTAGATGGCAGAAGTTCTTTACATTAAAATTATCTTTTTTGACGATAGGCATCACTATAGTAATACGTAATATGATCTTCAGTATTGTGACCTTGACACGAAGGACACTGTGACCTGTTAGGAGTGGTTAGCCGCCATGCTTAGTGAGTAATCCACAAGTAGAAAATATATAATAAGATTGCTTTGGGAAAATGGTTAACTGTACTGTATGTATGACCTCTAGCACTGTGACCTTGACATGAATGACCCTGACCTGTTGGGAGTGATTGTCTGCCATGCTGAGAGAGTCATCCACAGCTAACATGATCTGGTATTGCCTCTTGCTGGGTTTGGTCCGGCGTAACCAGATCTTGTCCTTGCGGAACTGACTGGCGATGTACGGGATGACCTTCCGCATGTTCAGCCGCTTTCCTGTCCTGTAGTCTCCCCTGGGTGGAAAGAAAAGTTTTTCAGGTACTAGTATAAATAAAGATATAAATAAACAATCAAGTTAATGATTGACAAACGACTTGCACAGGCTGCTGAGGAGCCCAAAGGCATGCCAGAAGCCCAAGAACTGTAACAGGGAGTAACAGTGATACACCCAAACAGCCCTGTACCATTCCTGCAGTGTGACATACCAAAGGAGCACACAAATCATGGACATCATTTAATGTTGAGACACTGTGTGACTGGCCAGTGAAGTTATTGATACTCCAACCTGCAGGGGTATTTGCTGTGCCCAAGAACCACAGGACAGAGTCAAATGGCGAGCTACCATCAAGCCCCAGGTCAGAGTGCAAGCACGTCTAACCTCAGTTACAGAAAACAACAGATGATAAAACAGAGAGAGAGAGAGAGTAAAAGAATGACACAACAAAAGGGTTTTGGGGTATGGTTTTATTGCAGACTTACTTGAGTTTGGTTGCCTGTGACGGCTCCAGGATGAGTCTGAGCTGCTCACACAGCTCCCGAGCCAACCCTGACGTCAGCATCTCATACCCCTGCCACGCCTCCACTGCCTGTCTGGTCTGGGGGTGGGGGGTGGGAGAGAGAAAATGTAATACTATATAATTCATCTTAAATTTGGAAAGGCATGAAAAAGAGACCAGTGTTTACATGTCTTGGTCTTTATGATATTTGCTAGGTACAACTACAAATGTAAGTTAGGTAGATGTTGGCAAAATGATAGCCTGGGTACCATTCTGGTTAGAGTACGGCCACAGTTGGTGGGAGCGACTGTGGGGGCGGACTTAAACTTAACCAGGATGGTTAGACCCAGGTTAGCAAAATGAAGGATGACTGCAGAAATTCCATATAAACTTCACCTCCTCTGCTGAAGCTTGAGGTTTCTGCCTCAAGTCGACCAGCTGATGCTCCAACTGTGACCTTAGCTCCTCAAGGTCAGCTGTGCTGGTAGGAGGCTGGGAAAACAAAAAACAAAAGAACTTACAAAAACCATATAGTTGGAATGCACATTGCAAGCACTACAGTCTGGGATTTTTTTTGTTTTGAACTAATGTCACTTTTCAGGCAACTACAGTAAATACAGGACTGGTTAGGAAGGTGCTGATTACATACATACAAACAAGACAAGAAACTATTATAAGTGTCCAGTTGGTGAAGATATTGGAACTTATAAGTAATCACTCCAGGAATGAAGATGCGAGAAGTGCTGGGATATGAACTGTATTCTTGTCAGAACATGTGCAGTCCGTGACCTCTGACCGGACTGGTCCAATAGTTTGTGGGGGTGTATATTGTATCCTTACACGCTTCCCCCCTATGTAGAAGAACTTAACTTCTCCTGAAGTTAACGATACATAACGTGGTGAATATATCAACTATGTAACATTGTTGGAATGACTAATTAACTACAGAATATAATGACGAATAACAATAATGGGATAACGAAACAACAAGAAAAATATATAACGTTAGGTATATATGTAGTTGTATAGAACTGTTCAGTTCTGCAGGCTGGTTGGTCCAGTTCTGCCCACTAATAGTCAAGTTCGGCAGAAGGACTGGTCTGCGGGTAATCCCATGGGTCCGCAACGCAGTAATATGTCCTGCACAGTCATGTGTCTGCGGGTAATCCCATGAACCTCCGCAACGCAGCAATATGTCCTGCAAAGACCCTTGTCCATCAAGGGGTGAATACATGTGGAGCTGGATGAAGGGCGGTGTCAGTCCCTAACAGCCACAAAGTCGTCGTATCGGGACGGTGGTCGCACCCGACGACCTCTTCTCGTTGTCACACCAGTCCCCTGGGACGGCGGGTTGGAGGCGTCACGCTGATTCGCCGCTGGTGACGGCGGGTTGGAGGTGTCACGCTGATTCGTCGCTGGTGCGGCCCGCAAGTTCACAGCATGATCCCGCTGAGGTAGGGTATGGCATTTTTTTAGCCTATTGTAATGGACTATTTGTTTTCGGCCCTTGGTGTCTTGGATCCGATACGTGACGCTGGTCACCGTCTTGGAGGAGCCGCTCTATGA
The DNA here is from genome assembly GCF_001625305.1 of Branchiostoma belcheri. Lineage (NCBI taxonomy): Eukaryota > Metazoa > Chordata > Leptocardii > Amphioxiformes > Branchiostomatidae > Branchiostoma > Branchiostoma belcheri. The sequence continues at coordinate 89,772 of NW_017804553.1, forward strand.
CAGTGTAA
>NW_017804553.1:90938-91243 GCF_001625305.1 Branchiostoma belcheri
GACGTGTTCACCAAGGGCCGTCCGGGTGGGTCAGGACAGCCCCAATGGCAGTGTTGGATGCGTCTGTGTACAGGGTAAGGGGAGACGTAAAGTTCGGATACGCCAATACAGGTGGTGTAACCAGAGCAGCCCGCAGGGAGTCGAAAGCTTTCTGGCAGGCATCGTCCCAGGCGAAACGGACATGTTTTCTCGTCAGAGCTACCAAGGGGTCTGCGATGTGGGCAAAGTTCCGTACGAACTTGCGGTAATAAGAAGCCAGTCCGAGGAAGGCTCTGACCTCGGCAGTCGAGTGGGGGTTGGCCAAT
>NW_017804553.1:92639-176514 GCF_001625305.1 Branchiostoma belcheri
GTTGTTGGCCTCCCATGCAGCTGCTGTAGCGGCCTGTTCCAGCATGGTAGCGGTTTTGACTGCTTGGTCCACTGTTGTGGCCTGCACCTCGCGAAGCCGTCTGCGGATGGTAGGATCAATTCCCCTGAAGAAGTAGTCCAAGGTAAGCCCCTCAACCGCTGCTTCGTTGTACTCAGGATAGGCTTGGCTTACCAACCTGCGTAGATCAAGTGCAAATACGATCAAGGGTTCTCCAGGTTGGCGTGTTCGTTCCTGGAGCGACTGGCGGAACGTGTAAATGTAGTGTTCCTTGGAAAAGGCAGTGGCCAGGCGCTGAGTCAGTGTTGAATAGGTAGCACGGGCCTGCCTCGGCAAACCAAGGTAGAAACGCAGGGCATGGTGGTCAAGGAAAGTTGGGAGGGCCATGGCACGTTCCTCAGGGGTGTACTTCTGAGAAGTGGCATAAAGGTCAAATTTGTTGAGCCACAAGGTGAAGTCATCATCAGTGCCGTTAAATGTGGGTGGCAGTCTTGTCTTGAGGCGGAGGTCTGACGAGGGTTGCTGGTTGGTGGTGTCCTGAGTCATGGCAGGGGGTGGAGCCTGGTGGTAAGAAGCCCCGGCAGGGCTGGTCCCATGAGTGTTGGATTCAGCAACAGACGTGGCTGTGGGCACGGTACCCCTACCAGGAAAAGATCCTGTAGCGTAAGCAGACTGAGCATACTGATTGTACAGTGGTGTGGGACCCACCTGTGGTGTTGTACGTGGGAGGGCGCCTGGGAGGGTGGTTGCAGTTCGGACACCGGATGCGCCACGGGATTGAATGGGGGAAATTTCTGAAGGTGACAACAGTGGTCGCAGCCGTGGAAAGGTAATTTCCTCATCGTCTTCTAGCGTAAACGGATGGAGGTTAGCCATACCTGGAGTCTTGGTAGAGCAGGGTAGACACGAGTCAACCAGGTGGGGGAGGGGGGCGCTCGAACGTCGGTCGGCAATGTGCTCCAAATGCGATCCACAAGACAGAGCTGGCGGGAGTTCGAAGCCAGACACCGCTGCCACCAATATAAGTGTCCAGTTGGTGAAGATATTGGAACTTATAAGTAATCACTCCAGGAATGAAGATGCGAGAAGTGCTGGGATATGAACTGTATTCTTGTCAGAACATGTGCAGTCCGTGACCTCTGACCGGACTGGTCCAATAGTTTGTGGGGGTGTATATTGTATCCTTACACTATTATTAATGAATAACAGGCAACACTCTTATCTAATCGGGAGGGGGGGGTCAGGAAATGTACCATGTGAGAACATCACAACAACCCACCTGCCCAATCTGTACATCCATCTCTCTCACAGTGTGGATGGTGGACTCCAGTCTCCTTTCTCTCTCCTTCTTCTCCTCCTCCTCTCCCCCCTGCGTGTCATCTCTGTCCTCCCCTCCCTCCCCATCTCCCTCTGTTCCCTCCGACTTCTCCTGGTCCTGCGTCTGGGGGTGCAGGATGGCTGATGGAAGAGCCTTCCCCTTCTGCTCCTCCTTCAGATGTGGAAAGTTACAGAGCTCAGGTTTTGTTTTGTTTTACAGTAAAGCTATTATACAATTGGTCATTATATTATAATCATACATGTGTATAATGCCAACCAATGATTAGAACTTAGAACCAGTGGTGTAAATGATATGTTAAACTCAACATATGTTGATTTATCAATGTGTACTAGGTCTTGTGTTCACTTGTTTTTTGGTAAGTTCATTTGTATTCACAACTTGTTTGTATGATAGTTGTTGAAGACCTTACAAAATCAATATCATGTCAAAAAAACATATCATCAATTTCATCATTCCCATCTATCAATGAAATTTGCTAGCAGCTGTAGAATAACTTCTTACCATCTTCAAACACAGAATAACATCCTTTCACATATACCTGTTTCTCTGCTGCATCTTTGAGCAGATCCTCCATCTCCATCTCAGCATCCTCCTGGTCCTCTCCCTCTGAGTCTGTCAGCACTGGAGGCTGCTGGGATTCCGTTTGTTCCCGAGTCGCGGCGTCCAACGTCTGGGTGTCGTAGGAGGACTCCGCATCTTTCACGTGTTCATACATGTCAGCTGACTCATTCTTGGTCTCCCTTTCCTGTGTTTAAACAAGCAACACAATTGCGCCATATTCTGCGTAGTGGTTGGATGAAATCTTTCAACAGAATAACAATTTCAATTGTTCTTTGTTTGCTTCATATAACTGGTAAACTGCATTTTTCAGGTGTAACACACCAGTTTTGTACATGTAAGTGCAAGCTGTGTAAGACGGGACTGTAAGGTTTGATCCGCTCACACACCAGGAAAGACCCCTACTATTTTTACCTTCGCCAAGAAGGTTATGTTTTCAGAGGCGTTCGTGTATGTGTGTGTGTGTGTGTGTGTAAACACGATAACTTGAGAAGGCTTAAATGGACTGACTTGATATTTGGTAGTTGGGTAGGTCTTGATGAGACCTCAAAATGATTAGATTTTGGGCCCCCTGGCGGCTTGTCATGGTACTGCAGCAGAACTTCCGGTTTTGATATCTCATGATACAGACAAGCTAGGGTAACCAAATTTGGATGGTAGATAGCTCTTGTGCTGCGAATAAAGTGACATGAGTTTGAGCCCCCTAGTTGCTTGCTCTAGAACTGCAGGGGGGTTTAAAGGACAAATGTTTAAAAGAGGATAACTCAAGAACCGATTGAATTTTGAATTTTGGTATGTAGGTAGCTTAAGTGATGCTTGACATAATGAGATTACAATTATGCAAATATGAATGTAATTTGCATAATTAATGAGGAAATTCTCTAAATCAGCTGCATTCCATTATTGGAAGTCCAAGCTTGTAACATATGTTATTAAGAACGAGAGAAACACAGGCAGATATCGATTATGCAAATGAAGACTTAATTTGCATAATTAATGAGAAAATGTTATAATTGCATGGTGGTAACTGCCTTGAATTTCATACTTGGGGTGTTTGAAAGTTAAGTGAAGGTGAGCATAATTAAACATAACTTACTCAAATAAGGACCACATTTGCATAATTTATGAGGAAATGCTATGATGGCATTCTTTGTTAAGATAAGACTGTCTTTTGGTGTAGAATATGATCAACAGATATAATTCATGCAATTGAGGATCCTATTTGCATAATGAGGGGGATTAATATATAATTTCTTATTCATAAAGGCTAACTTCATTTGGCGAAGGTATGAGATCGTGGAACTCTAGTTTATAAGTGCAGTGGGTTCTTTAATGTGCGTGGGGTGTGGCTCTCCCAAACCATGGGACCTCCAGGTTGTATCATTAGGACTTTAGCATTTCTTTGTATCATCAAGTACTTGGTTTCATTGCCTATGTGCTAAAAATGAAGCATACTGGTAACATTTTGTCCCAGTTGATAGGCCAAACTATGCTGTATGTTCCATCCGTGTTACTGAAATGAAAGTATTGTTATTGTAAAATGTACCTCCTGAGTTTCCCCAGCAGACTCCATAGTCCGGAGTCTCTTGTGCACCGTGTCCTCGTGTGACCCCAGGCTGCGATCGAAGTCCGACTGTCCTGGTTTTCTCTTGCTGGGCTGCTGACGTCTCCTGTCCTCTGAGGGAGCCACCGCGCTGGACGTCACGCCGCTCTCTCCACCATCCTGATCTGATGGGGTCATCCCAACACCCTGGTCCTGCAGAATGGGGAAAAAGAGAGTCCATACATGTAGTTGGACCAGAAGGACAGAAGTTTGAATCCCAGCCTATCCCTTCTGAGTTCTGAGCTCAGACATGCAGGCAACTTCTTGGAATTGCATGGTTATAGGGTTAGGGTTATAGGATCTGAGTTGTAAACTGTCAGTCCTGAGTGTCCAAGTAGGATCATGCTTGAAGCATGGTAAAGATTAGAGTTCTTCACAGGAGTAGGAGGTGCACACCCCAGTGTGCAATGGCTCAAATCAACCAATCCCTAATGTACAAAGCTTGTAGGTACCAAGTCTGAGTACAGAAATGGTGTACTAATACAGTAGCTTTCTAGCTATCTCATAATAATGTTACTAACACACTGTAACACATCTGCCCTTCCCTACCTGCTGGTCCTCCTTGCTGGCAGGGTCTGCAGTACTGTCAGGAGGAGCATCCTGGTTCTGTATGGCCTCCTGGCTGGTCTGAGCAACACCGAACTTCTCAGCGGTCTTCTTCTCCTCTTCCTTTTCTTGTTCATCTTCAACTGAGTTGTCCATGTTTGGGTGGTCCTTGAAAGATAAGAACAATTGGTTAGTCAAATACATGTGTTTGGGTAAGTTCAAAGCTTTTGTGATGGAAATTTCTATCAATGCAGAATCTGATAAACTTTCAAGCTTCCTTAAAAAAGATTGTTACAGTAGTAACTGTTGGTCAGTTGATTCCATTGTTTGTCCGTGAATATAAAGTTTAACAGAGAACTACAAAGGCAACTTACTTCTGGATGCTGCCCTTTCTCTCCATCTGGTTGTCCTTCATCCTCTTCCTGATCTTCCACATCTGTTGGCATGGCAACATCCTCCTTCCTTGCTTCATTAGGATCTTCCTCCTCCTCCTTCTCTTCTTCAGCCTGTTTGGTATTTTCTGTTTGTTCCATGTCCTTTGATTCCATGTCTTTAGTTTCTTCCATGTCTTGTTCATCTTCACCTTGTACCTTTTCCTCCTCCATCTTGTTTTCTCCTTCCTGCATTTCTTGATCTTCTTCTTTTTCTTCCTCCTTCATATCTTTTTCCACATCATCATTTTCAACATCCATTTGATCTTTGCCTTCTGCAAGAAAGATCAGTGGAACCACGGAAAATAGGTGATGTAAATGATGAAATAAGAATATAACAACATCACATTTTGTCTCCATGGATGAAAAATTGACCACAGTGTCATGTGCAATTTGGATAACCAAAAGACATATTATAAACCTATATGACACCATAAACAAAATAGTATGAATCAAAGTAATGGCAGTCAAAGTAGTTTGATTAGATTAAGCACTTTCTAATCCTTCCAAAATACTTCCAAAGACCAGACATTTTTTGCTGGTTTTGACCCATCATCACTCACCAGTGTCCTCCTCTCCCTCCTCTTTATCCAGCTCCATGTCTTCAGGAAGGTCAATGACCTCTGGTTCAGGGGGCGGGGCCTGGTCATCACCATGGTAAGGGTCAACCTCATTCTCATCATACTCTCTCTGAAAAGAGCAACATTACATGTAGAACGTTTAACTACTGCAAGCCTTCTCCCTGTGACATAACCTGAACTCGAAGAAGTGACCTTGCACTAGACCCCCACAAAAAACAGCCTAAATGGCCAAATGGGGTGATCTACAGATCTATATAGATATATATCTATAGATACATATAGAGTATAAATAAAGGCACAAACAAACAAACCTGAAAACAAAACAAAAAATTTGGTACAGGGAGCCTTTTGTCAGAAAATGGAAAGAGTTTTACCTCATCCAGCTCCTCCAGGTTATGAGGCTGGACGTCATCTTCTCCTTCTCCGTCTTCTTCCTCCTGTTTCTTCTGTCGATCATCCTTCTTATCCTTGTCTTGACCTTCTGCAGGAAATTAAAGAAACACTTATAACATTACATCTTTTTTTGTATCCAAAGCCAATCATCCTAATATACCTTAAAATACAATGTAGAAAGTTTTAAGAGTCTGTGTTAAATGGAATCCTACAGAATCTAAGACAAATCTTACCGTCTTTGTTGTCATCCTTGGCTACAATTCTGGAATCCTCTTCCTGCTCAGCACCTTTGCCATGTTCTTCTTTCTCAGACTTTGACAAACAAAACATACATTCACTCAATGACAATTAATTTGCAGTATAAACAAGATACATGTGTATCTTCATAATGGATTTTTTAAAATCATACAAGCAGAGTAAAAAGTACTAAATATGACTAAAAGGTTAAAGATTTTTCATCAAGTTCTTATTTTCCTCCTGTGTCATTCCCACCAAAGTCTCTCCTTCAGTTTCTCAGACCCTAACAGAGTCTTTGACTTTCCCCCTTCCACCCCCAGCATGTTTCAGTCCCCCTCACCTCTGGCTGTTCCTCCTCTTCCATGTCGTCTCCCCAGAGTTTCTCGTCGAGTTTCTCAGCCCCCTCCCCGTCCACATCTCCCATCTGCTTGTCCAGCTCATTTTCGTCGGCTTCGTCCTCCTCTGAGTCAGAGTTCTCTCCCTCTTCTGCAGGCACAAAATGTTAGTGTTTCATAAGTTACCATGGAAATCCTTTTGTTTTGGTAGTAAAGATAGTACATCTGAAACTTTGCTTCATGAAGAAGAATAAAAGAAAAGTCTGTAGTTTGGGATAGTTGAAAATTTGATGCACTAACATTTTGTGTTGGAAACTGAAACTGTCATGACGTAAATTCCAGTGATATGAATACAGAATTTAGGTGCTACAACATTTGTTTTCCCCACAAACTACTGCAGATCTTCCTCCTACAATTCAAATGTCTGTGAGGACGGTGTCTCTCTTTACATCTGTACTAGTCAGAAAAATTAAGTTCTACACACCGGCTTCGAGGTTGTGCATTTTTCCGTCAAAGTCGTCCGACATTTCGATAGCATTTTTCTCATCCTGCACGTCCGGCTGCTGATCAGGGTCCTGGTCTTCACGGTCCTGGTCAGGCTTCTGGGCATCCTGGAGCTGGAGAGACGACAAAATAACAAAGAGGTAGTATGTAAATGTATTGGTAAATCCTTGCCAAGGTCCTGGCACTGGACAGCACCACCTTAGACAAAGCAAAACGGCTCGCCCACCTCAGAGATGGAGAGAACTGGTTGACCTGGTGGGCTCTATGCCCTCTGTGCAAGAGGATTGAGTGAGTGAGTGAAATCCTACATGGAGCTCAAATAACATCAGAACAGCATGGTTATCATGCAAATGGCATATCTACAATGAATCTGAAATAGCATATATTTACGTATATGGTTGATACAGATACACATACAGAACAAACTTTAACACTTGTGTAAAGCAAGTCAAAATCAGCTGACTCTCAGTTGGCATAAGTCTAGAGATGAAGTCTAATGCTTGTCTGATAGCTGATAGTGCAATATGGTGGCATCAAATATGATCTAAGAAAAATCAACAAGCCAGAGATCCCTACCTGGTCTTCGTTTTCGATCTGATCGCTGACGTCCTTGGCTCCCTCCCCCTCTCCGATCCCTCCTCCCTCGATGTCCTCAAACTGTGTGGCTCCCTCCCCTCCCAACTCATCACTCAACTCTGCTGGCAGACAGAAGCCCTGGGAAACATATCCGAAAATAGCTTCATCAGGTTTGTTAAGTATAGGATACAGGAGTTTTCTTTTTACACGACCAAGATAAATGTACACACAGTCAAGACCAAAGAAAATGTGGACATTCTACAAAATAGCATTTGAAATCACAAATAATAATAAATTTTCACTGACCTTGCTGGCAAGGTCAGAGAACAGCCCCAGCAGGATGGACAGCAGCTTGCAGGTGGCACGGTGGGAGGTCAACCTCAAGGTCAAATAGTAGGTAGTCATGGCAACGTACTGGTGCAGCATGGGAACCAGGTTTAGGAGCAGGTACACGCAGGCATCCGCATCCTGGGGTTGGAAAAATGTCAATTAGCATACTATTATATAATAAGAACAGTGTGCAAACATATCAAGATAAAAGATAAAAAGATACAGCATTCTGTGAAAAAAATTGACTGACTGTAATTTTTGACTAAAAACCAACCTTTCCATTGTTGTGGTCCTGTGCATTTCTAACTCTGGTGACCAGTGCAGCTATGCTATCCTGTACCCTCCCCATGTTCAGAGTGGCACAGTCCTGCTGGAGGCCTTGTTCTAATAGCTTGGTAACCAACCCTTCCTGCAGATGGAAGGTTAGATCTGGAAGAGAGGGGGGGGGGACCAAATATGATGTTTCTTTCATTACACTCTGGAATACATCAAACATTTCAATCCAGCTGAAGCTAATGTTCCCACAGGAAAGGCAAAAGAAAGAAGAAGAAGCAGAAACATTGTCTAACCTTCTTCCACCTCCTTTTTCTCTGCCTCCTCCTCAGTGTCCTGCTGAGTGACAGACTTGAACAGATGCTGAACTGCCAGCAGCAGGGCTGTCACTGCCGAGTCTCTCTCTTCAGTAAAACTCTCCACACAGCTGCCAACATCAGCGCCTGGAAGGACAGACCAACACTCGGTTAAAACTCATCTACAAGACTTTAAGTCAATAAATAACTATTTGTTCCATAAAAGTTCTCCATTGTGTTATCATCCTGTTTCTTTCTGCCCTGTTCTGTATATAAAATTTTTGGTTTCCATGTCTATTATTGTAAGATGTGTTAATGGCTCCCTTGCAAACTAGTTTGCTATCAAAGAATCATAAATTTGACGTAAACGTAACAAGAAGAAAACCTACCAGTAGTGCAGTCCACAACCCCACTTGTTGACTTCCATTGCCCAAACTCGGCACATCTCTCAGTGACTTCCTCTCTGAGCTGAGTCAGGCAGTCTGCAAGGCCTGTGCTGTTAGCACTGTCCCTGGTGCTGAAATCCCTGTTGCCACCCCTGATGATGGAACCTGTGGTCCTGTCCTTGGTGCTGAACTCTGTGTTGCCATCACTGATGACAGAACCTGTGGTTCTGTCCCTGGTGCTGAACTCCCTGTTGCCATCCCTGATGACAGAACCTGTGGCTCTGCCCTTGTTGCTGAACTGGGCTTCTATACACAACAGGCTGGACTGGAGGCTGGTCAGGGACTGGAATCCTGAGTCAACCAGACCAAATACTTCCCTGGTGATGGGGAAGACACAGAAAATAAATGACCAGCAAAAAGGAGAAGCAGAAGATAACAAAATATTGATAATTTCACTTTCAACAAGTTTTATAGTCTTAACATGTTCTATACAACATGTTAAACTATTGTTACTGTAGTACAATTATGTACCACACACCAAGTCAAAAATTCCTGACAATGACAACTAGACTGACCAGGATACAAGCTGAGTGTCCAGTCTCTCCAGCTCCAATGTCTTTGAGTCCACCTTTGACTTCAAGTCTTGAATGATATCACCACATTCCTGTAGTACACAACAAACCAATGCATCAGAGTCAACAAGGGCAACTATGCTGGCTGGGCTGTTCTGGCAATGCTCTATCAGAATTTCTATACATGATATAGTGATATAAGAACAGAAATGATCCAATGATATAAAGAAGATCACCTTAAGCTTGTTGCAGCAATCCTGGTGTCCACTATCCTCAAGCCTCATCCTTGAGGCCGGTGATGTGTTGTCTGCTGTCAGGGGGGAGGGGGGCTGGAGGATGTTCCCTTCTGGAGCAGCAGGACAAGCCTGGAGGAGTGTGGAGAACTGGTCCAGACAGCAGGCACACCTGGAGTACAGGGTAAACAAAACTGTTCTTACTCTTATACATCAAACTCTTACTCTTACTCTTATACATCAAACAAAACAAGAACACTAACCTATATCTTATGCAAGCCTAGAAAAGAACAATAAAGTGCCAACCAAGGCTACATGTTCCACTGTTCTAATGCTTAAACCAGTGTTCTTAAAACATAACAGGATAAAGAAAACTGTTCTCAATCTCATGTGTACAATGCATCAAAATACAAAAAATAGCCTATATCTTATCAATAAAGAGCCAACAAATGCTACATGTTCCAGTGTTCATAAAACAAGGGTACTAAAAGATTCCCCTGGTACTGATCTTGCATGGCACTCAGTATTGTACACACAGCATCTTTTAACAGATAGTTTTAAACATAGCATGGGGTTAGATATGGAAGACTTAGTTGTGACAAAATACAGAATGATACAGATACCTGTCCAGTAAGGCCTTCAGTGTGTGTAGCCATGTGACAGTCTGGTGTTGTGGTGGGAGGGCAGGTTTCACAGTACCTTCTGGTAATGTGGAGCGGAGACTCTCCAATGATGACAGCATCATCCTACAGACAGAAAAAAAAAGGTCTTCAGTGATACAAAATTATGAAATGCTATAAAGTTCATGCTACAAGCTGCTATTTCCTTTCCTCTTCTTCCATCATTTTAACTTCATGAAATAGCAAAGTTAAATACATTGTACTGTAAATATAGAAACTTTCAAGTTGGTTTTATTTTTGCAGTGAACAGTGAATTTACAACACTAGGAGAACCTCATTTTTCCTCCTACTATGAAATAAAACCACAATGAAAGGAAATGCATTTACAGTTATTAATCTCAAAAATATGTAAAAATATTAGTCAAAAGTATTAATCTGACCTGAGCCCCGCCCATCTCCCCAGCATGTCAGCCAGGTGTCCCCTCTGAGCCACCATCACAGTCAGCAGGTGTTCACTGAACCCTTTACACCTGTCGATGTTGGCTCCGCCCAGGTCCTTGGCGGGAGTTGCCATGGCAACGTGCATGGCAGCTCGACGTGACACACAGCGCCAGTAGTACTTCTCACAACCCTCCCAGCCAAGACATAGTCTGGTGCCGATAGAAGAGATATAAGTTCAAGTCACAAATGAATAAAACAGCTTATCCTAATGAGAGCCAATTTACGCAATGTATTGTTGAGTCATATTGTTGATTGAATAATACAAAAATCATAGGAGCAACTAGATTAAATAGCAAGGACAGGAGTTGAAGTCACATAGACATACAATAAAATACAGTAACACCCTGCAAGTCAGACACATACTTGGATACACAGAGTGAGGTGATGGACTGAACTATGTATGCTACATGTTACATGTTGATGAAGGCTAGACATTCTGGAAATTCAATCTCTATACTGGATGAATAACGAAGATAATTTCCAGAAGTTCTGAGTGAAAATTATCTGAAATTACCTTCATAATCTGTCCAGTAGTAGAGTTTGAATTGCCTATGAGTATGCATGCCACAGATCTCACCTGTCAGGAATGCCTCCTGTCATCTGTGCACAGGTTGCACCCACATCCATCGCTGGAGTCAGCAAGGCCTCGTTCAAATCACTTGTTGCTAAGCAACCCAGGCCTTTTCTATAGGACAGACCTACACAGTGGTGAGAGTAAAAAGTTTATCAGCTACCATTTCTGAATAAAGTTTATTGAAAATGTAGTACTACACAAATTTTGTAATAAATGAAAAAATGTGGCATGTAGAAAATTCCCACCTATAGTTCCCAGATATTTGAACAACTCTGACAGAGCCTTTCTCTTCCTGAGTTGGATGTGTTTCACCTCGGACTTCTGCTTGTCTTTGTCAGATGTCTAGGGAAAGAGACAAGGACAATCAACTTCAGTAAACTGCAGAGCTTATAAATGTTGGATCATCAGAAGATCAAAGGAGCTTCAAAAAACCTTGAGCAGAGCTAATAAATGTTGAATTAGTTAGTAAAAATCTTGAGCACAGTCGTACCTTTGACACGTCCAGTGTTTGTAACTCCTTTATTGTTGCTGCAATTTCACCTGCAATGAAGAAATGTAAGATATCAAATCTACAGCTCTGCCTGAAAATATTTTTAAAATCATACATGGCTACCAGACTACAGACTATCTACACTTGATGTTAACAATCCCAAATGTAGCAACATATTCCAGAGGGTTTGATAATCTGACATACCAGCAAACTCGTCGACTGTGGAGATGAGGGTGGGGTATGGGGCCTTGTCCATGGTCTGTCTGCACAGTTTTCTCATTCGGAGGAAAAGGGAGGGTAGGCGTGGCTGCAGTGACCCCAGGTCAGAGGTAAGGGAGGACAGGTGTTGCTGAGATGACCCCAGGTCAGAGGTTAGGTCACCAGACAACCCTGTGGTTAGCTGGAAGTATGTCTGATGCAAAGAAAGAAAAAAAAATCAGTTTGTTATTTTTGTGTCTAGTAGGACAACCAACTGCGTTGAGTGGTCCTTGTAGAATAACTGTTTTGAAGTAAATATCGGAAATAAACAATTCCCAATGATACTGAAAACCATTACCTCAAAAGAGACAATAAGAATATCATAACAGGAATGTTACTATACCTGCAGCCCTTCAGGCGCAACAAAGTTGCTGACTGGAATGACGTCATGTTTTGTTTCTCCCACGGGCTTGACTTCCAACTCTGTTTCCAGGGTGTTTGAAGTCATGACTGAACTGGCCAGTTTCCCAAGAGATTCCTGCCAACAGTCGAACAGAAATGAAAGGTAAAACATTTGTGCTTTGTTCTGTAGTAAAATTGGTAGCAAAGTGGTTTCAAACAATAGTGTTGATCTGAAATGTCCTCAAGTGTTTGTTGTTTAACCAAAAAAGAAGACATCAACAGGAAACACAGAGACAACAGTAAGTCTAGGTCACATGTATCAAATATGCATGTATACTACTGTACAGGTCATGCAATTAGAGTCTAGGAAGACAAATTGCTTTTCATACTGACCTTGAACTTCCTGATGTACTTGTGCAGGGTCCGTCTGGTTTTCTCCACGGAGTCTTTCATGGCCCAGAAATTCATGTCGCTCCAGCGTGCAATCTTCACAAAACCCTAAACCCACATAAAAAAGTTATTAATAACTTTTGTAAAAATATACTCAGTGTAAAAACAACACTTGAATGAAGTCACTCTCACGTGACGCTACTATTCCAGTAAACTGTAGCAAGACAACACAAAATGTTCAAAAGATTTTCCACACCTTGAGTTCCTTCTCTACAGGAGTCCGGAGGTCCTTGATGGTGTCTTGCACAGTCGGAAGGAACTGGTGATAGTAGCAGTGAAGGTTCCACAGAACATTGGCAACAACAGCTATAGGAGGGGAGAGATTTGTGTTGAGTTTCTTTAAATTCAAAAGGGCAACCTACTATTCTAGATCTGAAGAACAGAAGAAGAAGGTCCCTTTCCACTCATTGTGGAGCATAGGAGTGGTGCCCATCTCCATTTCTGTACAAGTGTAGCCCTTGGGCCACACAGTTGTGCTACAGCAGGGGGCTGGCCCACTGGTAGTACTCTTTCTCATAGATGCTGAGTGCTAAGCAGAGAAAACAGTATGTACCATTTTTCACGTTTTTGGTATGACCCAGCCGGGGTTTGAACTCAATGGTTACAAAGTGAACACTCTTCCCAATTGAGCTATTGCAAGGTTGTATATAGTTATTAGTACTATACATACATGTAGCATCTGTCTAACTATTCACTGAGTTCATTTGAGCTAAACTGGTAGAGAACATTTTTGGTTTCACCTTTTTTTCTTCCACACTCCTTCTCACCTTGCTGGTTGTTGGCCACAGCTGCAGCGTGACAGTGGAAGTCGTGAACCATCTGAAGTCTGGCGGGAAACTCTCCCAGACTGGAACACTCCAGAAACTGCTTCAGACTCGACACAAACTCACTCGTAGTCTGGGCAGACTCATCACTGGAACAGGGAGGGCGGAATTATTTAGTACATTTCTCTTGTCACTACATGTATTTTCTATGTTCATGTTGTTGTGTATTATTGACCAGTGAAGATGAAGTCTTCATGTAATGGGTAAAGGATAATATGTATTTTACGTCTGACATGTAGCTTTTTTGGACCAATATTCTTCAGTTTTCATGATTGGAAATAGGCAAAAATCCTTAAACTTTACCCTCTTAGAATATGACAGGAATGGTTTCAAAGTTGGTATAATGCTCAAATGTACAAATTTAAAGAAGCACTGCATTCCTACATTGAATTTGAATTACTTATGGCAAAAATACTTTAGAAGCACCTTTGCAATCATGAACTAAGCAAACAAACAGTGCTGTTTTGCTACCTGTTTGCTGAAGAGGAGGCTTCTGGGAAGAGTTGACTCTCGACCAGCTGATACAGGTGGAACCACCACTTTGTCCTGGCCGTCTCAGCGGCATGCTGGGTACAGGTGTCCAGACAGTGGGACCAGCACCTGCGGGAGGGGGGCACAGGCAAGGTCGTTAGGACATCTGTCAAGGTCATTAAAGGGAGGGGGCACAGTTATTACTAGAGGAGAGGAAAGAGGCAGAGAAGGATAATGCAAGAATATATCCTGTTATGCAGAGCTGCGTGAATCAAAGTCTGGATTTAACGTTACATTGCAGTTTTGAATAATGGTATCACTTCAAAGAACATATTTCCCTCTATACTGTGGTATCCTGTCTTGTGCATCTTTGTTTGTTTGTTAATTGTTTATCTTGTGTATTCTGTATTCCTATCATGTCATATACTGTTGACACATAATGAGATATTTGTATGTAGAAACTTATATCAAAGATGTACAACAGGACCACCTGAGTTCCAACTTCCTCCACTGGATGATCATCTGCATGATGGCCTCCAGCTGTGTCATCATGGAAACCTCTCTGCTGGCATTGTTCTCCCATTCCTGCAGAAATAATGACATTCTGAGAACTGTACTCTTTACAGATAGCCTGTTCTCATTTAAATGTGCAAAATGCTGTTGCCATTCTTTACAACTAGATATGAGCTAAATCACGGAAGTCATAAATAATGGCATTGTGAAAACTGTAATTTAGAGATGATCTTGAAGGAAAAGTAGTAATTATCAATTGCATAGTTTGACTAAATTCTCGTGACTTGACCTTGTCTCTGGGAACATGACAGTTTGGAAAAATTACAGCAGTAACTTATGGATTCAAACTCTCAACCATAAGTCCAGATACAGGCTTCCTGTGTACTCTTTCTTCGTGATATGCTAACTCAATAGATACAGATTTTCCATTGTGGTTCATGAACAAATTAACCATACCTGTGCTTTCTTCAGCAGCAGTTCCAGTCCTGTTAGGAACTTCATGAGTGGGCTGGTCACTGGAAAGGACAGGAGTCTTTCCACAAGCTGAACAAGCTGAAAACATCACAACAATAAAAACCTTTAACATTTGTCCTTTCTGTGGGTAACATCTGTGTCCATAATATCACCAGGGTCCATAATATTGCCACCTTGAGAAAAAGTGTGCTTAAAGATATTTTTTACTGCAACATACCCTAGGTATGTACATTTGAGGTGTGCAGGAGTGCATACCAAAAGTATGATGCAGTAAAAATATCTTAAAGCACACTATTTCTCAAGGTGGCGATATTATGGACCCTGGTGATATTATGGACACAGATGTTACATCCATGCATCAACTTTGAACCATCTATACCTGACATCAGTATGAGTAACCCATAATAAACTTCACATCATTTGGACAAAAAATTTAACTGTAAAAACTCTTGATCAAATTGTCAGAAGAGGGAACATCAAAGAAAACAATATCTTCCCCCATATAGTTTGGGGAATATGATATAAAAAGGACAAAGATCTGATTTATTAGGAAATACATTCAAAATCTCTGACCTGTTTGAGAGTGGGATGATCAGGCCACTGAGCCAGCAGCTCCTCTGTCCTGACTGTCACACCTGCCAGTAACGTTCTGCACTGTAGAACCTCAGGGATGTTAGGGTCATGGTAGATGTCATACTGTCTGCTATGCTGGGGTGGTGTCTGGAGAAATGTGCAAATTAAACTCTGTTAGTCTATAAATCTATTTATTTTACCTCAGGATGGCTGGGTGGCCCCATTCAGCCTGCAATAGCTGTTTTCCGAGGGGGGTCAGCATGTTATAAGACAAGGCATTGTTACATACAGCAATACAAAGGAGGACAACGTACAGTAAATAAATAAACATTTGTTTCTACATAAGAGTCCAATGCCTAAAACAAAGTCATATATTACATTATCATGGCTGGCTACTGTGTTTCAAGATTCTGAGATTTAGACCTTTCTTTTGTGCCATGTCAAATCTTTTTGCTTGCATGAAACTGTACAAACTGTACAAACTTTATGTGTTATTGGTGACCCAGGGACTGTCTGTAATGCAGTAGTCAAATTGTTGAATTGGACTTCCCTGGTAAAAGATGACAGAAAAAGTTACCTTGCTGTCTCCAGCACCAGTTTGCAGCAGCTTCAGTCTGCCTTGCACCAGACTACTGGCAACAATGTGACCTCCAACAAGGTCACCATCTAACCTGCAATCTGAACAAAACACAAAACAAAACAGATTGTATATTTTCACTATATATTGCAGCGATTGTCTTAACCCCCTAGGCTTATAAGGCTATCAATTCCCTAAAAACAAATTGTGGCTAATTCATTACTACATAACAACATGAATGTGTCAGTTCAAAAAAGCAAACATATATAAAACTTTTACATACATTTTAGTCTCATGATAAACTGTAACCATGTTTGGTCAGTAAAACAACAAAACCAACATTTCTGCACCAAGGACAGCTACAACTGAGTGTATGGATATACTATATTTGGGCATTTCAGGTTTCAATGCTTGGTCCCAGCAGAAACATTGATGAAAATTATATTGTCTACCGCATTCCCTCTTATGTCAGGCAGACAGAATACTTCAGGTGATTGAGCCTGTCCACCCCCGTGTAGACTCTAGTTGGTATCGCCCAAAGTTGAAGGGTCACCCTCCCTGCGCATGCGCACCAGTCTAATTTTTTTGAGCAACCTGTAAACACCTTCGTGTTTTGCGTTGGTATCATGGGGTCTAGGCGTGAAAAGCAACGCGATAGACATCGTTCGAGGGCGCCTTCGGGTCCTAGGGCGACCGAGGAGAGTTCCAAGCGCGAACGTGGCGGTTCCCGGCGGCGTTCCAGCGGCAGGGAGCGCGAGGAAGGCGGGACAAGCCCGGGCGGGTCGGCGCACCATGTGCGTGAAAACGACCGCCATGACAGTCGTCAGAAGTCGTCTTCTCCGGCTATGCCGGTTCTCAGCGCTGACGGAAGCCAGCAGGAGGGCGACGGCGAGCAGAAGCAGCCGCCCACGGTTCAGCAAGACGGCAACTTGCCGTCTGACGGAGACATAAGCAGTGGTGGCGGCGACGGAAGCAAGAAGACGCATGATAGCGAAACGGAGTTTTCGCCAACAAACGTCCGCATCTCTGCCTTGGAGCAGAGTTTTGCGGCCATGTCTCAGAGGCTAGAGGCGTTCCAGGAGCTGATGTTAGCTCAATTTGAGCAATCTTCACCGAGGAAACGACGCAGCGCTCGTCCAGAGACGGCAGTTCCTGAGAAGCGCCGGAAGGAAGATAGCGCTAGCGCCCGCAGTGGCAAGCAGCGCTCCCCGTCTCACGACGGGGCGGAAGGAGAGAGCGTCAGCGGTGACTCCGACGAGCATCCGGCGGTGGCAGTTCCTGAGAAACGCCGGAAGGAAGATAGCGCTAGCGCCCGCAGTGGCAAGCAGCGCTCCCCGTCTCACGACGGGGCGGAAGGAGAGAGCGTCGGCGGCGACTCCGGCGCTAGCGACTCGGTGTGGAAGCCGTTCGACCCGACGAACAAGGACACCATGCACTCATGGGTAGCCGACGATGTTGTCTTTTCTGAAGTAGAAAAGTACTTCAAGCATGACCAGCAGCGCCGGGGTACAGACTTAGAGGCGTGGCAGCAGAAGTTCAGCATGCCCGACAACGCTCCATCCACGATGGTTGCACCGAGTTTCAACGACAACATAGCCAGGGCTGTCGTCGACAATGACAAGAAGCAGGGTGAGCAGATCATTTCTCATGATAAGGCTCTAAAGAACATCCATTCGAACTTGGTGCATATTGGTACACCTTTGATGAATCTGTGGCAGATGATTCAGCGTTGTAATAGTGAGAACTTTGAAGAGTTGCAGCTAGAGATGAGTGACTGTGCTGGTTCAGCACTTGTGTTGCTGGGGTTGCTACATTCTCAGTTGGCGTTCACCCGACGCACGTTCATAGCAGAGTCATCCCAGAAGAAGTTTAGAGACCTTTTCAAGGCAGCATCTGAAGACCCAGAGTTCCTGTTCCCGCCTGACATGGGGTCAAAGGCTAAGGACTTGTCGTCAGAGACGAAAGTGCTGGTTGGCATGCTCAGCCAGGACGACCAGGGGAAGTCTTCAGTGCCGAGGCGTGGTGCTCGTCGCGGCGGCGGCAGAGCAACTGGCGGAGGGTTCAGCTACAGCTACAGAAACTCCCGCTACATGCCACGGGCCAATTATGGCCAGTACAGTTACAGGGGTTCACAAACCCGACAGTTCTACAACCGCAACCAGTCCTTTCAGTCTAAGTCGGGGGACGGGAAGCAGAAGCAGTCTAAGTAACAGACACAGCTTCAGAGGGAGAAGCACGCCGGCGTTTGACCGAATTTCAACATGTACCCAACACTACTCAGCTGCTTCACGGAGGCAGGCTAGCCCACTTCATGCAGGAGTGGAGGCAGTTGACTTCCGATCCTTGGGTTCTTCAGTGCGTCAGGGGGTACAGGTTGGAATTTGCGAGAACGCCTCCGGTGCAACGACATCTGCCATCTTGTCGAGCAAGAAGTCCAGCTCAGATAGAAGTTCTGAGCGGAGAGGTAGAGACTCTACTTGCCAAAGGGGCAATAAAGGAAGTTCAGTATCAGCACAATCAGTTTGTTTCAACAGTGCCAAAAAAGACAGGAGGTCTCCGTCCTGTTATCAACCTGAAACCATTAAACAAGTTCTTAAATGTTCAGAAATTCAAGATGGAAACTCTGGGAGTTATCAAGAACCTGGTTCGACCAGGAGATTTTATGGCAAAGTTGGATCTCAAGGACGCATACTTTACCATCCCGAAAGTTCCTGTGGCTATCCTGCGAAGACGGGGGTTTCGTCTAGGGGTGTACTTGGACGACATCTTGGTGATCGTCTGCTCCAGAGAAGCATGCCGAGAAGCTCTTTGGGCAGCCATAGAGCTCCTGTCAAGGCTGGGATTCGTCCCTAACCTCGAGAAGTCTGTTCTAGAGCCATCACAACGCATAACCTTCCTCGGTTCCGGCATGGACACAACACAGATGGTTACTTTTCTCCCCGAGAGCAAAGTTCTAGAGCTACAGCAGTTAGCACAGGACGTACTGACTGCAGACAGAGGGATGTCGGCAAGAGAGTTAGCAAGCGTGATTGGCAGGCTACAAGCCACAACCACGTCCGTATGGCTGGCGCCGCTGCACTTCAGAAGTTTGCAGCGTCTGCTCATCACAGTTCTGCGTGTGACAAGAGGTCACTGGGAACAGCTCGTACCACTGACAGAATCAGCAAGAGCAGACTTAAGATGGTGGACAGATCACCTACCCAGACACAACAGTCGTCCAATCCTCTCACCCGCAGCAGACATTGTGGTGGAGACGGATGCCTCTACTGCCGGCTGGGGTGGGTACAGCAACGGCGTACATACAGGAGGCCGGTGGTCTGTCGAGGAAGGACAGGCACACATAAACATCCTAGAACTGCGTGCAGCGTCACTGACGGTTCGAGCGTTCTGCAAGGAGCTAGTCAGCAAGCACGTGAAGGTCCTCACGGACAATGTGACGGTAGTCGCATATCTGAATCGTCTCGGAGGGACGAGATCTCAGAGATTGATGGACATAGCTCTCGATCTATGGGAGTGGTGCGTGAACAGAGACTTGTACATTACAGCAGAACATGTACCAGGCAAGGAGAATGTCCGAGCGGATTACAATTCCCGGCGTTTTTTCTCTGGCCACGGAATGGACCCTGGATCGTTACACGTTCCTGGGTTTGCAAGCGACATTTCCACGACTCATGAAGGGGGTGGATCTGTTCGCAAGCGACATTTCCACGACTCATGAAGGGGGTGGATCTGTTCGCGTCCCGAACAAACTACCAGCTACCTCAGTATGTGTCTTGGCATCCAGAGCCAGAGGCAATCGGGACAGATGCGTTCACAATGAACTGGAACAGGTGGGATCTGCCATACGCTTTTCCCCCGTTCATGATAGTCGCACCAACTCTAAGGAAAGCGCGAGAAGACAGAGCTCACCTGCTTCTCGTAGCTCCGATCTGGGACACAGCAGTCTGGTACCCAGTACTGCTGGAGATGCTGGTAGAAGAACCAGTGTTACTACCTTGCCACAACAGTCTCCTGACACAGCCAGAGTCAGGGATGCCTCACCCAGAGGGCACAAGAATGCAACTAGCCGCTTGGCATGTCTGCGGAGTCAGCACGACATGTATGGCATTTCGCCAGAGGTTAGCAGAATCCTCTTGGCATCATGGAGAGCAGGAACACAGAAACTGTATGCTTCGGCCTGGGACAAGTGGAGTGGCTGGTGTGATCAACGGCACATCCATCCCGTTTCTGCACCTCTGAATAAGGTGCTAGACTTTCTGTTATCCTTGTACGACAAGGGTTTCCAGTACAGAACTATCAATGTGTACAGATCAGCTATATCTACCACACATCTTCCCGTGGAAGGGCAGCCTCTAGGATCACATCCGTTGGTGAGGCGGTTCATGAAAGGTGTGCTTGAACTACGTCCAGCACTACCCAAGTATAGCTTTACCTGGAGCGTCGGTAAAGTTTTAAAGTTGCTAAGGAGTTGGTCTCCAGCAAGTTCTTTATCACTTCGTTTGTTAACCTTAAAACTTATTATGTTGTTTGCTCTTACTTCTGCGGGAAGAGAGCAGTCTCTTTCGTTGCTGGATCTGAGATTCAAGAAAAGAATCTCCGACGGAGTTTGTTTTACTGTTAACAGTCTCTCCAAGACTTCACGGCCGGGCAGAGTCACACACGACATTGTGATTCCAAGCTTCCCGCAGGACAGAAGAATTTGCCCGCTAACATACCTGAAAGCCTATGTATCAAGAACTAGAAGTTTTCGTTTGTGCGACAGTTTTCTGTTTAGAGCTCTTGTGGAGCCACACCAGGCGGTATCTACGTCTACCATCGCTAGATGGCTAAAAACTGTGTTACAAGAGGCCGGGATCGACACCTCAAGGTTCACCGGACACTCAACTAGAGGGGCGTCTGTTTCTGCTGCGGCACGACAAGGCGTATCAACCAAGGACATTCTAGCAGCAGCTAATTGGTCTACAGCTTCTACTTTTAAGAAATTCTACAACAGACCGGTGGGGTCAGCTTCATTCGGAAGAAACGTCCTGGCCTCAGCAGCTACAAATCTCACCTGAAGTATTCTGTCTGCCTGACATAAGAGGGAATGCGGTAGACAAATACAAATTGTCCAAACCTAGTGATGGACAGGTGTAGTTGTCTCCGCATCCCTCGTTGTCAGGCAGACACCCTCCCTGACTGGTGCAGTTCTCCACGAGTGCCGGCACGACCCATCCCGAGAGGGCTTCGGCCAGGTGGAGCTGAAAAACTTTAGACTGGTGCGCATGCGCAGGGAGGGTGACCCTTCAACTTTGGGCGATACCAACTAGAGTCTACACGGGGGTGGACAGGCTCAATCACCTGAAGTATTCTGTCTGCCTGACAACGAGGGATGCGGAGACAACTACACCTGTCCATCACTAGGTTTGGACAATTTGTATTTTTCCTTCAAAGGGAAACATGGATAACTTGTTTGACTTGTGTGACAGGCTGAATAAAAGTTCTAAACGGGAACTATGTGGCTCCAGGTGTCTTACTGAGGGACGACTGCGTGTGCAAGATGTCAGTTAGCTTGAGGAATGAATCCCCTCTACTATATAATGGATAACTTGTTTATTTACCTAACTGCCCAAGAAGAGGCCTGGAAAGCTCTGCTGCTGTCTGATAGCCAATCAGGAAGGGCTCTACATGATTGACAGCTGTCAGTTCCTTCCCGACATCCAACCAGAGTGTCCGTGTGAGGCTGGTGTACAGGCTGTGGTGAACCTCACAGATCTGCAGAACAGCCTCATGGGATAGCTTCCCATCATGCACAGGGGCAGGGATCTCCTGAGAGGCTTTACTGGAATCATCATCGTCGTCACCGAGAGTTGGTTCTGCTGTGATGTCACCAAATGCCTGAAGAGAAACACAAAACAAAATAAAATAAAATTATTAGAATGTCAGCAAAAACTAATTATGTTTCATTTCTGAAGAAACGTACTACAACATTTTAAATTATTTTTCTCACACTTACATGTTAATGATATGCTGTATACTACTAGTATACATTTAACATTTTTACATAATGTCAACCTACGAAAATATTTGGGTGCACCCACAGAAAAAAATTGGGTGCACAGCTATGAATTTGGGTGCACTAAGGTGCACATGCACCCAGTATTTTGAGCCCTTCTGCATTATTCTATGGGCCAACAGCCAAAGTACACGAATGTCAGGATTGGGAAAGTAAGGAAATTACTATGATTTGCATCTAGTTGTCAGTTACCTCCTCATATCCTGGGAACTGCTGTCTGATTTCCCTTTCCTCTTGCTGCTCTTCAGTCAGCGAATCACCATGCGTCTTACTCTTCCACCTAAGCAATGGAACAAGATTTCTCATTGGTCACACATGATAGCAAGTTCTGTTGGTAAAGGTTCAGGCACAACAGAACTTGATTAAAGTAAAAGTAAAGTAAAAATCAGTTAGTTATGCACATTTTAGCATGGCTTCTATAGTTGTTGTATGTATGTATGTAGTTGGCCAGTGATAATTATACTTTATGTCCTACCTGGGCCGCGATTACGTTGGATACGGGTGTTCGGGCCCGTGTGATAACTAGCGGTACGGCCCGGGGGTTCTTAACGCGTACGGCCCGGCCCTTCCAAATGTTCCATAGATAGATTCGAACGCATTTCGCCCTAACCGCGTGCAACGCTTCCGAAAATTCGAATGCAAAATTCGGACGTTGGAATTGATGTTGTTGCGTTTTTGGGGATTAGGGACACCAAATTTTTGCTCATTTCGCATTGAAAGGCGCGTTTTCGTGGGTGGGTATGACATAAATAAAATACAACACGGTGTATTCCGCATCACCCTCGGTCCCAGCCCTCCCGCGGATCGGATCTCCCTCCGGCCGTCGGGCGATCCGACGCGCGGTCGGGCTGGTACCTCGGGCGATACGGAATACACCGTGCTGTATTCTATATGTACAATCATGTACATAGTTCCAATCTACAATACTTTCAAGGATGAAGGAATCATCACAGACTTTTACATGGTATTTGAAATAAAAATGTCACTTACTTGTACAGACTGGCCTCCTCCTGTTCCTTCTCCTTGTCGTGTTCCCTGCCCTCCTGCCACCGCAGCACGTATGCCTGCAGGACGTGCCGCAGGAGCTGCAGGGTGGGGCCGGTCAGCTGTCCTGTCTGCACACTGTGGTTCCTCACATGCAGCAGGGCTGGGTGCAACAGGCTGGAACATAAACAGGCTTACAGTTAGACATCATATGACTGCAGGATGTGCTGCAGGGTGGGGCCGGTCAGCTGTCCTGTCTGCAGACTGTGGTTCCTCACATGCAACAGGGCTGGCTGCAACAGGCTGGAACAAGAACAATGGATATCTGCTAAAGCAACACTTCGAATCAGTGCTTTACATCTTACACATCTCATGCTTATACTACTGGTTGAACACAAAACTTAAACTTAAAGACGAAACTGTGAGGAATCAGTGGTACTCTTCCTTTTGTGGATTTCTTTTGTATAATACTTTAATTTGTGAATAATTATCTCCCCCAAAATATCTAAGAACTCATGAATATCAAACTAGTGCTCCCATACTTTAAACAACTACCTACCTTTCCACAGTCCTGTCAGAGTGCTGCACTCCTTCTGTGGTCTGTAGTTTCATCACGTTCTTTGCCAGACTTGTAGCCTCGGGAGAACACAGAGCACGGGCGAGGTCTAGCAAGCTGGGGAACTCTGGTGAGACGTGTGGGAACTTCCCAAGACATCGGATCAAGTCTTCTGGAGTCTGGAGCTAGGGTAAGCAAAGAATTCATCAGTTTCTTATACACAAAGGTCACAAATAAATGTATGTGACTTCATTGGACTTATTTTTCACCTTTTTTGAGTCACTAGCAGGAAGACTAGTCAAGACATTTTAATAGACATTATAACGTATTATGGCAAAATCTAAATAATTTCTTTAGGTCCTGGAGTAGACTTTGTCATCGGTTGTTCTTATACCCTGTTGCCTGTTGGCTCCATGCACTAAAGAGGATGGAGTGAGTACGTCATGTGAGAGGTACTGTTATGAAATATTTTCTGTAGTCTTGCAACAAAGTAAAGGGGAGAAAAAAGTCACCTTCAGTCCAGGTGAGAGAGTCAGGTTCAGGCTGCTCCTCTGTAGTGAGATGTATACTGCACTGGCTACCAGCCTTATCCCATGGACCATCTGGGAACACAGGTAGGTTTAGTTAGTATTACACATTGAGACAAGTCACTCTGTCTGTAAACAACACATCTCAAAAAGCTTTGAATCATCATGGAGTTTTAACATATCTTTGTGAATGACTACATCTTGGTAACTTTTTCTTTACAACATACGGTACAACAACTGATCTTCTGCATTTCATAATATCAAGCCACACAATTCCTTCTGAAGTGGCACAAATTTTGGTTGGTTGCTATGGTAGCTTACCTGGGCTATACCACTGAGGAAGGGGGTGAGCAGGTCGTCGTACATGGGGTAGTCCCTCTGCATGTGTCTCAGGAACTGCTGCTGAGACGTCTGCCACGCCTGCTCCTGACTCAGAAGACTCCTCAACTGTCAAGACATTAGGCATACAGAATCTTAACAACCAAGCCAAGGTACTGTAATGTCTTGACACAGAAATGCAAAAATGGTGAACAGATTTGCCATATGAAGCCATTATGTGACTGTTCATTTTTGAGAATATACACTCGATCATGCCCAAAAGCTATCACTCATTCCTAAGCTTTAATATAACAAATAAAAAACTGCATTCAACAAACTGACTTCCTTACACAGGCAAACCTGTACTCATGACCACCTAATATGCATCTGGTCATAGTGGCTTCTCTATTGCAGTTCTTAGTATTTTCTACATCAAATCAAATCAACTTTATTGCTCAACAACTGTAACTGGACATTGTATGGCAAAGAAGAAACAACAAGGGTAGATAGGACAATTGGAGATCATTGAGAATCTAATCCATTGTGTCCACCTCTCTACTGTAACCATCATTTTCAAGTCCCTTGGACAGTCACTACAGAAATGTTTGAACAGCATATTTAAAACCTGTAGCTCCTCCCCACCTTGTTGTGTTGCCCCTTCCTGAGTTTTCCCTCCCCACAGTTGGCCAGGCCGGACAGTAGAGCCAGGACAGTGTCCTGTGAGCCGACACTTGTCTGGTAGTGACGAACATCTCTCAGGATCGCATCAAACTGTCAGAACACACAAACATTACTGATACATGTAGTAGAAATTACCAAATGGTTTCTAGAGGCCCTCCAAAAGGACAGGCCTCTAGAAAGCAGTGAGAGTTTGTTACACAGACTGATAGTCATTCTTCACTAGTATTCTAGAGTGTTAACATGAAAAAATAAGCAAAGTAGGGAACATCAAAAGAATTTATGACAAAAATTTGTTCAAGCAACACAAGATTTATCAAGTTCATTCAACACTGATTTTCCAAATCAATCAAATTACAAATTAAAGTTTTAATTATATCTATAAATGAATACCAATTTTCCATGTTACTACAGACCTGTGAAGGAGAGGGTCGGGCAGCCACTCTGGTGACCAGTTCCTTCTCCTGCTCCTTCAGACTCTCCAGCCTGGAGACTAAGAACCTGACTCTGGGGTGCTGGTCCTGCAGTCCGACCTTGGTCAGGTCCAGAGGTCGTCCTGTCAGCAGCTGAGAGGTCATGTTCCTGACCTTCAGCTCTGTCTCCAGGGTCTGGATCTGTGGGGGCGAAGGTCAAAATATGGGGAATTAAACATAGATATAATTACTTAAAACAAAACCTTGTGATAATAATTTCCTTTTTCAGAATTTACTAGGACTAAAAGTAACAAGGGCAACAGGGTATGTGACTGTATATTTTATGAAACTGAGCTTCAATTTTGTCAACTTTTCTTTTCTAAATCCTGCTTCTTTTCTAAGCTGGACTACACATTCAGTACTACATTTATTTGTCTTCTCCCTGCAAACTAACAACAGAACCAAAAGAGAATTGAAGGTCAAACACACACAGTTACTTAAGTGTGCTACACCACCTCTACCACATACCTCCTCCCTAACATAACCCAGCTTCACTGCCTGTTTCTCAGCTGGATCGACTGGTCCCTGTGGCGCCAGCAGCTGCAGCTGCAGCAACCCCAGGTGCACCCAGGTGCTACCACATTCCCTCCTGTACTGCCACTCTTCTCTACCCCGTTCCCTGATGTCCTGACAACCCATGTCCTCCAGACTTTGCAGGCACGAGGTGAGCAGGTTCATGGTAGATCGAGGGATTTGGAGGTTCTGTGAAGTTGTGTGTTCTTTCCAGCTGGTTTGGAATGAAGGATCCTCCTGGACAAGGCCTGGAAAAGATTCAAAATTGGACAAACTTTACAACGTTACAGTACCATTGAAGAATGAATATTAGATGTTAGTGACTCTCTCTGCAAATTTGTAATTACATCTCAAAGGCAAAGAAAGTCATTATGTATCACATTGTCAAATAATTTTAAGCTATGAGTTGTACTAAACTAAACTAAACACCAACCAGTGAGAATCTTCCTAGCTCTGTCCACCACAGGAGTAGAGGGTTTCTCTGTTGCCATGGCAACATCTGTTACTATGGAGACCCATTCTGGATGTTTCTCAGTAGGTATCAGAACAGTCAGGGCTTGTAGAAGCTGGGCAGTACACAAGCACAGGTACCGCCTGTCTGAAACCCTGGGGATGAATGGTAAAACAATGGGTGAATGAATAGTACATGTAAAAGGAAATATTTGGTGAGCACAACCCTTCACATTTTCAATATCACTTCTCATCTTTACAAGTCACATCTAAGCACTTACCAAAATTGATGACTAGGATCCTTCAAGCTACAGGCATCGGACCAGAGATGTTGGGACAGCCTCTGGAGCTGCTGCAGTTTTTCCTGGCATTGTCCCAGAGCTACACTGGGCAGCTGAATGGGTCCTGCCTGGGCCCCTCCTTCCCAGAGGACATGGAACACTGCCGGGGTGTGGAGGGAGGACAGGAGAGCTGACGGTCCCTAGGGAGAGGAGAAACATTGTTAGAACAATCAAACTACACATCTGCACTGTACAAAATTATTCATTCACCTTTTAGACTTGAAATGTAGACGGAGCTTACGTCCAGCATGGAGTTAGATTCTAACTCCATGCTTCCAGTGATCATGATACTTCAAGAATGAATAAGCCAAAAGGTAGCCTATGTCTCCTATCACTGTTTTGCCAGAAATGAGTCTTTGTTTTAAGGCTTCAAATGCTGTGAAGAAGATGACACCTGTTTACAGTAATATATGTCCTCCACTTGGGAAAAATAGCTGCAGTCAAAAGTAGTACCATAACATAAGCAAATAGACATATAAGACGACAACTCCCAATAACAAAACATGTAATGTACTAATAGTGTATTTTTTTTTACCTTCAGGCTCCCTGGAATGTCTGCCAAACTTTGCTGAGCCTCTTCCTTCGCTTCAGCTGAGGGGTTCCTGGGTTTCCATGACAACCACTGGCCAATGTCAGAGGTCACCGTGCTGGTCCAGCACCGGTGGTGAAACTGCATCACCAGTGAGGAGAGCTGCTCTGTCAGGAGTTTCACTAGGCTGGCCTGTGGGGATATGTACAAAGGATCATCATAAATTGAATGTACTTTACTTTGCATACTGAAAAAAAAAGACCAATGTAATTTGCTGGTTATTGGATTAAAAAAAAGCTAAACCAGAAGAATCACGGTGACATAAAGGGGGCATGTTTCAGGGAATGAATATCATGGGATTAAAGGTTAAGTTTTCTTCACATCCCTTTGTTTCCAGCTTGTTCTCTTGCTTGACTGTAACTTTATACAAAGTCTTGACAAGCAAGGGAATAGTCTGGTGTGGTCTGAACAGCAGATTCTGTAGGAGCAACATCTTTCAATTCCCTGATCTTTCCCTTCCAATCTTTCTTTGTCTAAAGCTCATTGAGCTTTCTGATCATCAAGAAAAAGTCAGATATGCACACATGGATGAAGAAACCCCTTACACTGTTGTTCCCATTCTGCTGCAGTGTTTGGTACAGTGCTGTCTGCAGAGGCCTGGCAGGCAGGTGGGTTGTGATGTACTGCAGGAAACTTCCCACCTTCTGCAATACCTCCTCCACTGAGCTGCCACTGAAAGAAAACATGCATCAAACTTGGCACTTCTTCAAAGGAACTATATAAATACATACAGAAGTTAAACCTTGTGATGCTAGTATTGTTTACACAATATTTTCAAATAATTTGATGTCTTAATCAGGTTCACAGACCATTGACTTTTTTTGCCCTGTGGTGGCGTAGTTACTTCCGCATTCGTTGCATTTCACTGTAGTGTAACGCATTGCACGAGAAATACCCCCAAATCGTACATATACATATACAGGGTGCTGTATAGATGGTACTGCATGTGCAACCCATACAATATACAATCCACAGGACAGGGATTATCAGACACACATACACCAATCCCTACCTATCTGTGAGTGAAAGTCTCAGCCTGACCAAGTCAGTGAGCAGCTGCAGCTCAGCCAGCAGGCCTGCGTGCTCCAGCAGGGGCCACATCTGTACTCTGGTCGTCAGGTCAGCTGGAGCAGGGGGTGGGGCTGAGTCTGTCTCCATGGCAACAGGGTCAGAGGTCACCAACAGTCCCTGGGCTGTCAACTCAGCTTCTAACACATCTACAGCTCCTTCTACATCTGCAACTGTTGTACAATAGAGTTAGAGATTTAGTATGTTTTTTCAAAAGCAGTTCCACTGCAGATTCAAAAGGAAGAGGTTGGGCACCCAAATCTAATCAAATCTTTCTCAATCCAAAAACTACCAAAAATCATTTAAAAACAGTCATTCCAATCTTCTTGAGGAACTGCTTGTTTCTTCACAGCCATATGAAACAACATAACAGCACCATAAACATAACTGCCTCCATTTGACAGATGTTGACAGAAGCAGAAAGCTGCTCAGAAAGATGCCCCACGTACCTGTCTCTGATGACTCCTCTGTGGTCAGCTGATACAGCCGCACCAGCAGCTCTGCTAACGACCTTCCGACAGATGACCCCTGGGTCACTTGGAACACTACTCTTCCCTCAAGGTCACAGCTTCTCAATTGCTTCTATAAGAAAAAAATCACAGTGTTTGTTTCAAAATATCTCAAGCACATTTTGCTACATCAAAAAACATTCTACACTTTCTGTTACCCTCCCTTAAAGAATTTAAATTTTTTTCCATGTAGTCATAGGATTGCCATTTTTACATGAGCAAAGCTGTAATTTGAAAATCACCTTGATTCCAGTGACCTCCAAGCAGTCCGCGACCTTGTGACATCTCCCCACCAGTTCTGCGACCCCGGCGGTCCTGAAGGGCCCGGGATGGCCCATGGCCCCCCACAGGACCAGCTGGACCAGTGCAGCAGCCCGGTCATGGCCCAAACACTCCTGCAGCTGGCTCATCACAGTCTGCAGGGCCACAGGAAGGCTGCAGGCAAAGAGTAACAAACATGAAACTTTACACTGCAGATAAAGTACCCACCAGAACATTGCCAGGAACCCTGGAGCAGCTGTGTTGTTGTCCAAACATTTTCTCACTCTCTCATTCAAATTGCATTTTTACCCCAGCAGAGGAACCCCTCCCTTGACTGGCTCCATTCTCCTTTTAGTCTGGCAGTTCTTGGCCAAACATATCTGCAGCAAATCTACTTTTACCTTGCAGAAATCCCACACATTGTACTGATTTTAACAAAAGGAACAGACACTATGTACTAAACATACAGTTTCAATTGACAGGGCAATTTCTTTCACTTTTGGAAAAGTGCAATAGCTAACCTGTCCTGATCTGTGAGAAGTCCAAAAGTTGGTACAGTCTTCCTGCAGACCCAGCCCCAGTGTAGACTGAGCATGCCCAGTGACACCTGCTGCAGGTCCACAGGACAGGTGCACACCTGGCAGAACCTGTCTCTCCACTGCAGGCCAACCAACACCTGAAACAACAAAATATCAACAGTTCTGTCCTTGGTGCTGAAATATACACTGCTGTTGTGATTGAGTGTTCTGTGAAATTTCTGTCCAAAAGTATGGATAAGAAGGCAGAGCAGTGGTGCCAATACATGTAGATAGGCTTGGATTCACTCCATATGTCAAAGGTATCCTGAATACACCTACATGGATGGCTAAGTCACAGCTGTCTTGTTACTTCCCTTCCTATATTCAATTTGAAAAAGTCAAGAAATCCTACATTTAGGTATCATTGAAACCCAAGCACAGGCAAGTTGGCTACATAACTCTCTATATAACTACATACCATAGTAAGGTCTTCATCACTCAGTATCCCCTTCTGACTGATGCACTCCTCCAGGAAGGCATCAAATTCCCTAAAGAATGGAAGCAGGTGGATGTATGCAGTGCTGGGGAGGGTGTCAACTGTCAGTGTCCCTTTGTACACAGCTACAGACAGGTCAAGTGCTGATCTTGGCTTTACTACGGCCTCAAGGGCAACTTCTTCTTCCTTCTGTCGCCTTCTGTGCTGGGAAACCAGCCTTAACCGGTTTGCAAATGAGAACAGCTCTTTACAATGACCTTCAAGTGTGACCTTGTCATACCCCTGTCTGACTGCGGTGTTTAGAACATACTGCAGGAACTGCATGTTCCATCTGATGTCATACGAGTAGCACTGCAGGTTCTTCTGGTCAGCCATGTTGGAAAGAATAACCTTGGAACATTCCAGAAGGTCATGCATCAATGGATGCCTGAAGACATCCTGGAGGGCTGCAGACGTGAAGCCCACATCAGATTCCAAAGACTTCTGCAGTTTGAATTCCCAGCTTTTCTTGGGATACTGTTGTTTGTTAGCTTTGGTTTGGAACTGTTCTTGTAGCCATTCAAGTCTTAACTCCCAGTCTGAGAGAGAAGCAGTTTCCAGGAAGCATCGTACACCAAAACAGACAAGCTCCTGCACTGTTTTGTCATCCACAGAAGGATCAGACCTGAAAGAAAAGCAAAAGATGTTATATAAAACAGGTAACATGAAAGCAATACTGGCATATGTGATTAGGCATTTGAAAACAGACAGTCACCTTCTTTTTCTGTAATAATTCACAGATGCTTTCTTAAACTAAGTTATGGTTACAAGGATGTTATATGATATATGTTCTATTGTTTAGTTTAGCAGAAAATATTCGTTGTAGGGACAAAGGGACAAGCCTACCCTTTTTCTAGTGATGAGGAAAGCTGCTGGAAAAGGCCCACTAGCACAGCCCCTTGCCTCTTGATGGTGCTGAGACTTGTACAGGCACTAAGTTCTGCTGCAGAAGGCAGCTCATGGGTCCTTAACAGTGCAGCCATATCTGTACACATCTCCTCTTCACTGTTTGTTGCAACCCCATCAAGACTGAAGTGCTTCTCAATTATACTCTGTGCCAGCTGTAACATAGGGCATGAAATTAGTGATGAATTTACTAGGATTAGACCTGGTTAGGAAAGAGTAAAGGAGAAGAAGATATTAACATTGAATGAGAATGCTTTCCTCTCTATAATGGTGGCTGCACTGTGTATGTTTGTCTTCAAGCTAATTAAATATTCAAAATTTTCAGATTCATTTTCAATATCTTTTCAGATTCAAAGCAACTGACAAGTGTTCGTTCATTGAACTTTTGTTCTATTACAATAATTTTACCACTGAATTCTTTATCATTTTTTATTGATCACAAAGTATCTAAGACTTACTTCAATGCCACCACTTACACATAATACATTTAGCAAAGCAATCCAATATGTAAGCCAGGTGGATGCCTTACCTGTCTGTTGCTGAGTGTCCTCTGTGTGCTGACGTACACCTGTGTGGCAGCCTGCAGGAGAGCTGCAGACATCCCTGCCCCCTGCTGCAGCTCATGCACAGTCAACACTGCAGCCTGCAGCAGCTCTGGGACGGAACAGCTCTCTGGACCTGGACAATGAAATGGATAATAAAAACTTCAATCAATCTTCAGCAGAATTTTTCAACTTGTTTAACCAGCTATGTTGCCTTTTTTTAAACAACAGCATTCAGCTGGAGCTTTTCAAATTCAGGAACGATGGAAAAGGGCCTCAATAAGGTTTTGTCAGAGAGTTTTCATACATATAATCTGACCATCTTGCCCTCATTTTTTTTTGAAACAACAGTATTCTGGACCTAGTAAAAACATTACTGTAACAGCTTTTCAACTTCTGCAGTAACTTTGATAATTTAATAATGACAGATACCAGTCACCACCAGTCAATCACAAGAGACCTAACTGACCTTTGACCTGCTCCCTGACCTCTTGGTGAACCCTGACCAGCTGCTGACACGCCCCCTCGTCCACCAGCCCCGCCCCCTGCAGCAGTGACATCACGTCCTCGGGGTCCAGGTTGCCATGGTGATTGTCATGGTTTCCATGGTGATCCTGCTCTCCCGTCATGTAGATCTCCACCCCGCGATTCCGCATGGCACGCGAGATCTCCCCGTGTACAGGGTCCATGGCAAGGATCAACCTGGTGGGAAAGTCACATACTAGTAAGCAATGTGCCAAAAAACAGTTACTCAAACAACTGGATATGATTTTGGTTGAGTAACTGTTTTTTGTAACTGTATCTTATTACCTGGATATTCTATTGACGTATTAAGCAATGACTGTTTAAAATCATCATTGAGGTTCTACTGCATGCAGAAAGATGGCTATGGGCATGTCCTTCAAAAGCAATGTTACTCAAAATTTCTTCAAAACTACAGTAATGTTACTCAGTGTTTGATTCAATGCTTTACCTTGATTCATAAAAACAGGAAAAAGTTGTATATTTACAACCTTATCATCTTAAAATCTACTTATCATCTTGCTCCTCAACAACCTTCTTTGGTGCCTGAACGGACTGTACTACTCTTAGCCATATGGTGGTGTGTAGTAAGATTACAGTCCCCAACAGTCATGCAATGGAATCAAACAAACAAGCTCCCTACTGACCTGAAGTCTGGGTGTGGCCTGATGACTGGCACCTGTCCATCAATCACGCCCCTCTCACTGATGCTGAGGACCCCGCCCGGCTCCAGGAGGGCGTTCAGACGATCCAGGACCGACGGACTGCATAGAGACACATTTATCATTAAAGGGACAGGCAACAAAGTTCACCTCTTAAACCTGAGAATGGATCCTCTCTTGGTAGATTAATTCTGAGCAAGAATGCAGAAAACCAATTAAAAATTTGATGTGCTTGCTTTTCATGTTTGAACAAAGTACATGTACTAGTATTGCTATTAGCTCTGTACTAGAATCCTTTTTATTTTTGTCCAGGACAGAAGTAGGATTGTGAAGGAATGTGAAATTCAATCCATGGGAAACAGTAATACTACATACATGTATATATTATCTGTTATAAACTGGTTACCTGCACTAATGAAATCTGATTGGAAAATATGAAGGAAACACTTCATTCTCTCAGACAAATTTACATTTTCATTACCTTTCTGGAATCCAAACCTACCTGCAGAAGTTGACATTGTCGATCAGTAGCCATTCCCCAGTCTGTAGTGCCTGAACCAGCACACTGTCAATCCACTCAAACGTCCCCTTACTGTCTGTGCCTGCTGACAGCCTTTCAAACTTCACCTTCAACTCTGGAATGCAAGGTTAATCCATCTGTTTTAATATCACACAAAGCAACACTAGAAAAGGCACTGAAGTATGAAAAATTTTACATCCTCTTACTGTTCGTGAATGTTGACAGTTTTTCAAACTTCACTTTTAGGTTTTAGCTCTGAAACCAACATTTAATTCAAAAAGTTGTGATGTCACCGACACAATTTCTTAATCTCAACTTATTTTGAATCTGACTTTCAATTCTTCAACCAAAATTCAGTCAAGACATCATAACATGAAATGAACAGTTCCAACGTTTACTAACTATAACTGACCTTTCAGCTCAGCCTGTAGCACATCAAGGTCATCTGTGCTATACCCGTGCTGCCCTTGGATGACCTCTAGATGAGATAGCAGCTGTTCCAAAGCTGTGAACTTCTCCAAGGTGAGGCTGGAGTTGTTGTTGGGTTCTCCTTCCTCCATAGAACCTGTGGAATCATCATGAATAACGATCCTCAAAAAGCTTTTTGTATCCAAATCTAAACTTTCCCCAAATGAAATAATTTGCATCCACAGCCAAGGTACAGATAATGCTCATTCTTCTTGATCATTTTTCATTTGCTTTTATGAATAATTGTGTTTTCTAGGGCAAGAGAAGTTACCTATATGAGACCCAAAGGCCACACGAATTGCAAGTCTGAAAGGACACCTTACTTCATCTTTGAAATTTGCAAAACGACTACAAGTATGTAGAATATATTACACCTCTCTTACATTGCTTCCTAAAGTTGTCCCACATCTTCAATAGCCCTGCTGCATCCTGGGTAGCCCTTGACCTCTGACCCTTAGCCTCCAGCACCAGCCTCCTTGCTGTGTCCTTCACCATCTCCATGGCAACAGAGACAAGCTTCTCCCATGGCCTGCCGATGTCTGCCTGCTCGAACCCTCCCAGGAGTTCCGTGGTGTCCATGGAGCTGTTGACAGGTAGGACCTGTAGGTGGTGGCCTGTCAGCTGGGCTAGGAGCTGGACCAACGATGTCTTACCACAGGAGTGGGGGCCGACCTGGGGGGATTGTGAATTTAATTTAGTAAAAATACTTTAGAGAGGTGAGACAGCTTCTAATTATCATGCAAAGAAACGTTTCTTACAGTTTTACTTTTAGCTTAGAAAGCTTCATCTGCTGGTCATAACAAGAAGGATAGACATATGCAGTGTACATACATTGTACACCAGTAAAATGTCTTCAGGCATATGCCATTAATGGTGAATCATATACTGAACACTTCAACCATTTCCAGGTGGTCCTTATGAGGTGGTTACTAATAAAGGTTTCAGACTTTTAAGTCTAGGGTGAACAAACAGCTCTTTCAAACAACCATGATATCTACTTTAAAATTTCTTAGCCCCTTATCCATGTCTGCAATGGTCTCAACACCTGGCAAGTTCTGAAACTGTCCATTCTGATGACACAAACTACAGGAGAAATTGAACATTACCCACCAGTATAGCCATCCAGTTCATCTTAATACACATCATGAGGTCCTCTAAGGCCCCCAGTGCCTGATGAAGCAGCTGTAAGCTACATGAAGGGCTGGCAGAAGTGTGCAGTCCAGACAGGCACCTGGGCAGGATGCTGTGGCCAACCTGAAACGGAATGTCAACAAACAACTTTAACCCTTGTCCTGCTGGCATTTTTACACATCTTTTTCAATAATTTCATGTCTTAATCAGGTCATAGGACCCCTGACTTTTTTTTTTGCCCTGCAGTGGCATAGTTACTTCCATACTCATTGCAGTTCGCTGCAGTGTGATGCGTTGCACAAGAAGGACCCCCAAATTGTACATATGCAGGGCGCTATATGGATGGTACTGTAAGACAAGGGTTCATAATTGAGCTGGGTGTTGGAACTACGTTTTACCACTTGAGGAAATATCTTAAACACTTTTATATGAGTTTGTGCTTAATCCAACTTTCTGTCGTGAACGAACCTGTATGCTGTATGGCGTTAGATGAAACATCCTGCTGCAGGTGTAGGGTAAGCCTTGACCTGGTGCTGTCTCATCCACCTGCATGACCTTCCTGTACAGGTTCAAGGTTGTGTCCTTGTCTTTGGCTGACCTCATCCTGGCGGAGTAGATCAGACCCACATGTTCTCCTGGATCCCACAAGCCTGGGGCCTGGGGAAATAATACAACACTGTTGTATATGCGCCAAAAAACTTAAGCAACTGGATATGATTTTGGAAGCTGTACATTCCAACAGTTATGTGGATGTGTATAGCATACCTTTGTGGCACACTATACACATCTGACCAATTCTGCTTAAAAAATTGGACAAGTACAATCAGTGTAATGAACAACTCAAGAGGTTTTCTAACTCATGGGCTCTTTTAAATTTAAGAGTGATTCTTAAAGTGCCCATGGTGTGAAAATACATCTGATAATAACAAAAATAGTACTGCTCTATGGTATATATGTACACTATAGTAAATGCATTCTGCCAATAGATACGCAATTATAATAATTGTGTTATTGAACTTTGAGCCATGAAAAAATATACATCCAGCTCTGCATATCTGCTGCTACTTGGGTAATTGAATTATAGAATTGTTGGTGCAGCCATTATGTCAATGTAAGCATGGCAACCAGGTCAAAAAATGGCATACTGAATGAAACTTTTCTCACCTGATTGGCCAACATCAGCTCACACCACCTGAATAGGTCCCTGAGATTGAACTCCCATGGTCCTCCCTGCTGACCCCAGCGACCTTTGACCACCGTGTCCTGGTACAGCTGCTGGTTGAAGGTCACCATGTTGGACAGCATGACCTTGTCCAGGGTCGGGAACATGGTGCAGAGAATGAAGTGAAGGTCGGAGGAGCTGAGAGGCTCCACATACACCTGAGAAAGAACAAGGTTGTTACAAAGTTTCATCTGATACTTGAAGAAATGAAATACGGAACATTGTCAACAACAATCCTTGTCACTGTGGGGGAATATTTAAAGAGAAGTCAATAAACACTTAGTAACATTTGTGTATGTACCAAAATTCCCCCTCTAAATTTACTGAGGGAGCCTTGTCAAAAATGCTCTTGACTAATGGAGTGACAAAGCAGTATTAAGGAACAACCCACTCTGCTTTGTATATGAGCTCTACAGTTGCAGGTGTTGTACAGTTGTTGTTTTATTCCAAATGAACCAGTCCATACATGTATAAACTCGTTCCTATAGTACATGTATACCTGAGTGAACCTGTTGAGGAACGACCTTGGCAGCCCCTTCCTGCCCCCGCCCTGGGTAAGCGGGTTCTGGCAGGCAAAGAACTTGGTCTTGTTGTGCTGCACGTGGAATGACCTTCCTAACTCCGGCACATACACCTCCCCACGGTGGTCAAAACAGGCGTTCAGACCCTCCAGTACCGACTGGGAGGCAAGGTTCAACTGGGGGAAACAGTATAGACAACAAATTGATCAATCAACCAATCAATCAACCTTAGCTTTTACCTAGCTGTATACAGTAAAAGGAACCTTAACCTCAGGGCCTATCAACCCTTTCTCAAACAAGACAAGAGATTGTTCAGCCTTTCAGGCACATTTGACCCACTACAGCAGTCATGTTAGTTTTTAGTAACCCCATTAGACTTCCTAAAGAAGGCAGTATAGTAAAAATATTAGTGGAAGTCTAGAGATAATTGTCATTGATGGCCATATGGTTCATGGCTAGGCATTGTGTTCTTTGGAAAAGCACTTTACAAAACATTTCTCACTTCACCCATGTTTCTTATGTTACCTGCCAACACAGTGTTGAAAACTTTACGGGCCTTCAAAACCTGACTGGATCAAACATTTTGTAGACCCACCTCATCCAGCACCACCCAGCTGCCAGCCTTCAGTGCAGACAGGAGCGGTCCGTCTCTCCACGCAAACTGACCTCCGACCCCTCCCTCCACAGGCAGGTCTGCCCCAAACAGGTCAGAAACATCCTGGAAAAGTCAACAGGATGATTACGCTTTGTTCATCTATTAGCAACAAAATGTCTTCTTCTATCTGTATTAGTCAACACTGGTATACATGTAGCTGCCCTTCAATGTAACTCACCAGATTTGGCGATGTGGCGATGGCTGATTACCATCATCACTACTCGTCCTTTATGGAATACATTAATTTTTATGATTGAAACCAGACAATAGCTAAATGTATCTTGTGTGTTCCTGAGGAGCATATTGTTGCCAGATATACTGCTGGCCTTGTATTTTTAAAACCTTTACTACATGTAGATAAGATTTTCTGTAAAATCATGTATATAGCCTTTTAAGTCAGCATTTAAGATGCTATATTGCTGTTTTTGTGACTTACAGATTAGTACAAGGTTTGATGCTACATGACTCACTGTCTGCTCTGAGAGGTTGATCCTGACCAGGTGGTTCCCCGAGGCTTTAGCGATGGCTGTGACCAGGCTGGTCTTCCCCACCCCTGGGGATCCCTCCAGCAGGACGGGGCGGGGCAGCTGCAGGGCCCGCAGCACGCGCCGGGCGTTCAGTGCCGTCGTGGAGGCGTGCAGGGCGTAGCTGGTCAGCTGGGCGTCGGTGACTGGGCCTGGGAGGGGGACAAACAAGAATTAGATATTCTGGGTGTAACAGGTCTTTCTGTGTAATATAGCTAGATGCCACCATGCCGCATGCCTGCTAATAAGCTGGTGTGTCACCCCAAAGGGCGGTTATACTGGCTATACTGATACAGCTACAGCTGGACAGCAGGACAGCAGTTACTTGGCCTGGGAGGGGGACAAACAAAAATTAAATATTCTGGGTGTAACAGGTCATTCGGTGAAATGAGCTGCCAACCGCATTGCATGCCTGCAAAGCTGGTGTCTTATGCTGAAGGGCGGTTACACTGGCTATACAGATACAGATCTTAAAGCAGCACCCTGGAAATGTGGTGCCTATCATTGGGTCCTGGGGTACAATCAGAAACTGGATACTTCTACTTCTAACACTTCTACACTGCGATCTCAATTAATAACTATATCTTGAATCTTGATTCCAAGTTACCCCTAGGGATGGTGAAGGGCAGGATGCCAAAGCTGTCTGCAGTCGACACAATCTGTGGCTTCCTCCTCTCGTCCCCTTCCACCAGGAACAGCTGATCTCTCTTCACTTCCACGCCTGCTGTCTTCTCCACCTGGTCACACAGGAACTGTACGCACTGCTGCTGGGCTCCACGGGGGTCCCAGGCTACACTCACAGAACCTGGAAGGTACAAATTGTACCAGTGTCTCAAAAACTTGTGTTTCCTCATCTCCAGCAATACTTCAAACATAAACTTTCCATGAAATTAATAGAATTTGCATTTTCTGATTGGCATGCAAAGATTACATTGTATATTTCCACCTGCACCTACAAGTTTACTATGTGTATACATGTATGTAATACTATCTACATGTAGCATTGTGTGAACCAAACACATGATGTGGATTTTCATGATTTTTTTTCATAGTCCAGTGTCATTCTGGAAGCTCTAAGTAGAAGTGAGTCATCTAAATTATAAATGATAAGCGAAAGCCACTGATTAAGACTAATACTAAACAGCATCAATAGTTTGAAACAACATTGCCAATTAGGGTTTTTTTAAGTTTGAAAATTACCCACCAGATCCAAGTCCATCCACATATACCAGACATGCTCCATGGATGTATGCCAATGCTGGGTCCAGCGGCTGGTGGATATCTGTCTCCATAGTAACAGTCTCCATGGCAACAGTCTCCATGGCAACAGTCTCCATGGCAACAGTCTCCATGGCAACAACGCTTGTTCCGGAACAGGTGTTGATGAAGCTGACCCATGAGAGGATGTCACGGATACTGACGACATAACGGCAGCCGAAATCCTGGTCACAGAACCACGTGATGAACTCCATCATGGCATGGCCAAATCCACTGGTGCCTGGAAAATGGAAAAGTGCATTACACATAATCATGTTGAAATACATCCCAATCCTTACTGCATTGCTCTTAGTAAGAAGGTTGTGTAGCATTTGTGGGCTTGTGTGGCATAACGACAGAGCATTCGGCTCGGAACCAATAGGTCCTGGGTTCGAATCCTGCAATGTCACTGATCTTGTGCCCTTGGGAAAGGCACTTAACACAACTTTCCTCACTTCGCTCAGGTGTTATTGAGTATACAAGAATTATCATTATCATAATCGGGGGCTTGAAAAGGAAAACAATAATGTGTAATGTGCCCAGTGATGTGTAATGTGTTAAAAAACAAAACAGATGCTATTATCATAGAGTCGTAAAATTATATATATACTGGGGAGTATGTATGTCTAATCTTTTTGGAAAGTACATAGTAAGATAAACTACCCACCATCCTCCTGGTTACACAGTTGCAGTCCATCTGACAGATTGTGCTCTATTATCTGTACCAGGTCAGTTGGGTCATAGGTCGAAGGGCACCAGATCTCAGTGAACCTGTTCCTCAGAGCAGGAGAAAGCTGAAAAAAAAGAAACACAAACCTTCAGTCAACCACTTCAAATTTCTTTTTCAAAGTCAAATTTTTTAAAATAATTTCAAGATTGTTTGAAAGAGTTTTATGGCACAATATGCATGTTTTCAATTTTTTTGTTCCTTACTTTACAAATGCCTGACAATGACTTTTGTATTTATTAAGGCTAATAAAATAATACAACCATGGTCACTTACAATTATATAAATGAAGTTTCTCTCTTTTTTTCATGGAATCTTAGCCAAAATCTGATACTTTTTTGCCAAGAACTGAAACAAAGTTTGTTGACTGCACCTCTTTCTTGCCGAAGTCTCCTCCAGGGTTCATGGTCGCCACGATCCTGAAGTTCTCGCGAGCGACGATGTTCTCCACGTCTGCCGTACCCCCCTCCCCGCTGCCCCCCTCCCCACTGCCTCCCTTCTCCGCCAGAACCAGTGACCGGCCAGGCTCCAGCACGCTGTTCAACCGCTCCAGGACTGAATCATCCGCCAGCGAGATCTCGTCAATCTGGAAACAAAAAAAAAGTCATGCAATAAAATTACTTCAGCAATTGTAATTCTGCCTCATCATGGCACACCAACTTAATTTCTTGGTTAGTGGATTTTTCTAGAAAAATAATGGAGCAGGCGGATGAAAAAAAATAAAAATAAAAGGCCTAGGCATCCTATTATGGCCCAAAATGGTACAATAGGAGCCATGAAGTCAACACACCAGGCTGGTTCAAAATTTAAACAATGAATTTTGAACTTTTAATGATACCACTGCATTGAAAGATGGAATAACTGTAACAACTAGGAAGAAAAGGACTGTCTTTAACTGTTCGGTGCAAAATATGAGCATTTTGCAGTTGATTCTGAATCCGTTAACCAAGAAATTAAATTGGTGTGGCCTCATGGCACGTTAACCAGGTACTCACTCACCCAGCTGTAGGGTGGCAGACAGGGAGTAGCACCCCTCCCTATTGAGGAGCCGGGCAGCCGGGTATCTCAATCAAAATCATATCTCACACTACCAACAAATGTCACAAACCAATTGATTCAGTCAGATTTGACCTACCAGAAACATGGCTGCCTCCTTCATGGCCTGCACCAGGGGCCCATCCACCCACTCGAACAGCTTCTGGGAGTCCTGCAGGTGAAAAAAGTCATCAAATTAAAGATACGTAATGTTAGTAATATTTTGTATAAATGGCTTTTGCTTGGAGTTTTCTCCCCCTGGGCAAGTTGAAAAGTGCCCTCAGGCGATATATGTATTCAATGGTGAAATAAATAAAACAAACGAATTGCTTTATACACCTTTCATAATTTGGTTCTTTTCCAATGAAATAAACAGCAAACGATAAACAAACCCACCTCTTCGCTGCTCCTGTAGCGTACAGGCCGGAGCCCTCCCAGGAAGTCAGCCGTCTCCGTGTGCATGTGACAGTTGACCCCCAGCAGCTTCTGGTCGGACAGGACCGCGTACAGCTGGCACAGCGTCGTCTTGCCGCACCCCGTCTCCCCGACCAGCAGCACGGCTTCTCCGAACCTCAGTGCCTGGCCGATCAGGACGGCCAGACGACGCATGTTGTACGTCCACACGACATGGCGGAACCTGTCTGGGGTCGCCATGGAAACCTGCATAGATTTCAGCAGATTTATTTTATCTATTAGTCTGGCTTACAACAGCCAGGGTTGCCCAACTAGTCGTAGACTATTGTTAAGGGTCAACCCTGGGAGAAAATAGAATCATTAGGCATACATACAAATACAACTGATAAGGTACAGGGTCAAAATTTACAATAGTATATATTACATGCATTGAATCATACAATATATACAAGATGTCAGAATTACATTATACAAAAATAGGGTTGTATACTACAAAGTTATGTATCAAACATATAGGACTACTACAAACATATGACCACCATATTAAACCATATTATACACAGGGGCGTGACAGCGCTAATGGGGAAATATGTAAAATGCCTTTGTTAGCTAAGGCTTGACTGTGCTAATTGTACTTGGCACAGGTGAAACAAACAGAGGAGCCCCCAGTGAACCCAGGCAGCCAGCTTACGACACCAGCGCACTAACTAACAACAATGCCAAAAGGTCCGGACCCGTTGGAATGGATCAGTTAGCGGCGCTTGAACCCCACTGTTACACAGGTACATGTGTAGGGTATGGAGAGGAGAAGACTATGGAAGAGATCTGCACTCTGTGGTTGCCTGCTGGAACTATCTTGTCAGACACTGTGGTCTGACTGCTTTATTCATAGTTAATCAGTTACAGATGTGGTGTGTCTTTGATAACTTCCTGTCACAGGGGACATGGGGGACTGTCTCCTAATGTGCCACAACAACACCTGTAAATTGCCCCCAAATTCCCACCTGTTTGAGTATCCCAGCAGCCACCTGTGACGTGTCCTTGCCCAGTGAGAAGAGGCGTGCGGGGTCGACCGTCCTGCGGAGGTGTTTCTCCAGGATGGTCCGGATCACGTCACATTCCTCTGGTCTCCTCACTCTCCCGGCCAGCAGCATGTAGCCTGGGGAGGAACAGGCATTTCTCTGGGTTTAGTTTGTATTTTATTTTATTTGCGCAGTTGTTAAAAAATAATTTGAAAAGGTAATAAAACAAATTACATAAAACAAAATAATGTGCAGGAGACGGTTGAAAGCCTTTAGGGCTTTCAGTTATTTCAGAGAAGTGTAACAGTGAGAATAGCTTACAACAATTGAAATGCTCTGAAATTGAAGTAAGTTTCTGTAGTTGGGTTTTTCTGTAATTGGATTTCCCAATGTCCTACTCATAGTACAACATTTGGAAAATCAAGGAAAAATGGAAAATGTGCACACAAAGAACAGCAGAACATCACCTGTATGTAGGAGGGTTTGCTATTTCTCTTAGGTTAGAAAACCTGTAAAAAGCTATGGAAAACTAGAATAACCGCCAGATTAAGAAAAATTTACAAAAAATAAAGTGTGACCTTACCATCATCAGCCAGGTGCTGGTCCCAGTCATAGAAGCCCTCAGTGCCCTGGCTGGCGCGCCGGTAACGCTCCGCCCAGCGGAACAGGTCCCGTAGCGTGATGAACCCGTGCTTCCCCGCAAACACGCTGGTACTCCTCCTGTGAGCCTGCAGGTCCTGCATCACCTGTTACCATGGCAACAGATGGAGAAGAGATCAGCTGTGATGCGTGGCAAATATCTACTCATGATGACATGAAAAAAATGTGTCTCTCCATGTTCCTTGCCGTTAGCACTAGTCATATTGAATTTGGATAGCCATGTTGAAATCCCTAAATTTAATGCATTACTGGACGTACAGTAAAGATTCACATTCTACTGTATTTCAAAGAGCATACTCCACTTTATACAGTTTCATGGGTTTTGTGGGATATTTTTTTGGTAAAACATTTATTAGTTATTTCTTTCAAAGTTATGAGTGACCAGCCTTACTTGAATTTAAGGTAATTACAAATTCCACAGTAAAAAACAAAGAAAAAACAATTGCTAACAGAACTGGAAGAAGGGAAGACATAGAATCTTCATTCTTCAAGACAATG
Source organism: Branchiostoma belcheri (assembly GCF_001625305.1). NCBI lineage: Eukaryota > Metazoa > Chordata > Leptocardii > Amphioxiformes > Branchiostomatidae > Branchiostoma > Branchiostoma belcheri. Next base: position 136,179 of record NW_017804553.1, read on the forward strand.
CATCAGATCACATACTACATCATACCTTCACCAACTTCTTGCAGTAGGACTGTGGCAGATTGCACCTCTGTTCTAAGATAGTCTCCAGTTCTCGTGGAGGGATCTCGTCAAAATGGAGCTCAACAAAACGGTCCCTGAAGGCGCGAGACAGGACCTTCCGCCCTCCGTACAGCCCCGGTGGATTCTGGGTAGCAAACAGCATGAAGTGTGGATGTGCCTTCACGGTTTCCTGAGTCTCTGCGATGTACAACTCCCTGTTGTCATCCAGGAGTCTGCAGGGCAAAAAACATATGACTTACTTTGTATGTTACTTTGTAGGGCTGCATATTCATGTACATGTGTATCAATAAAAGAGCTTGGAGAGTTTGTTTGCTTGTCATATCCTACAAACATTCAACTGGTGTCTCATGGTGTAACATAGTGGTCTTGGTAACAGCAAGCTACACAAGCCAGAACTGAATGGTTTTATTCAATCACACATTCAATCTGATGGGCCCTTAAGGTTTAACATGTTTGAAGAATGGTTCTCCTCAAGCACTGGACAGAAAGCTCAATATAAGGACTGTAATCCCTAGTATGGGTGATAATCAGTTCCCTCACCTGTTGAGAGCCTCCAGTACATCAGTAGGAGCCAGGTTCAGCTCATCCAGGATGATCCAGTGTCCCTTCCTCATGGCTTCCACCAGCACACCTGCAGATAGAGGGAAGGAGAGAAGGACAGATAAACAAAATGAAAGATTTATTTTATTTACTCAATATTGTTGAATTATAGAAAAATTACTGATCATTTTTTTGCATTCTCATTTAAGGTCACACCAATTTATACTTGAGCCTATTGTATTTGTATGCTGTATCGGGACGAGGGCTGGTAAAGGTGTTACACCTGTTCCCCCGTCCCTTTCACTGTTGTGATGAATTTTAATAAATAAATAAATAAATAAATTTAATTCCTTGGTTAACGGATTTTTCTAGAAAAATAATGGAGCGGGCGGGCCAAAAAAAATAAAAAAAACAGGCCTAGGCATCCTATTATGGCCCAAAATGGTACGATAGGAGCCATGAAGTCAACACAACAGGCTGGTTCAAAATTTAAACAATGAATTCTGAACTTTTAATGATCCTATTGCATTGAAAGATAGAATAACTGTAACAACTAGGATGAAAAGGACTGTTTTCAACTGTTCAGGGCAAAATATGAGCATTTTGCAGTTGATTCTGAATTTTTATTTTTACATGTATTTGCAAATCAGAAAAAAATAAATGGAGCGGGCGAATCCGTTAACCAAGAAATTAAATTGGTGTGGCCTGAGTAACATTTTTAATGCTTAGAAAAACAAATAGAAACATACAAGAAAGGGAATTTAACAAACGTTGCTAGGTTTCAAAATGCAAACACTAAACAGTAAGACAAATAAAAAGGCAAATACATAAAAGATACATACACACTAAAAGACAAATAATTCATGGTAAGGTTACATGACAATGTAAGGACCTTACATTGTCATAGTTTCACATACCTTCCTTGAAGACCAGTTTGCCGGTGTGGTCTGCAGCGTAACACCCCACGTACTCCTGTATGTCTGTGTGCTCGTGGTTGTTGATTCTCACACAGTGGTTCCCACTGGCCTGAGCCAGCCATGTGATCAGGCTTGTCTTTCCCACCGATGTCTCACCCTGCAGGAGGACAGGGTAACGCCTGGGGAAGAGGGAAAGTAGCAGAATGTGAGTCGCATTTGGATAATCTAGCTAGCATACATGTAGTTTGATTGTAGGGGCCCCTATGTTGTGATTTGGACCCCTTATGCACACATGCTGTCTTTTAACTGGTGAGAGGCATTTCTTTCTGGGAAGAACCCTGTGTGCAACCCTTCATGAATCTGTAAGAAAAAAGTATTTGTATTTAAGGAATACAGCTTTTACTCTTTTAGAAAGGTGTGGTGGCTTCTTTCACACACTTAAGATGTGGTTCTCCTAAAACAGCAGGGCCAACAACACAACATTCCCTCTGAACATAACAATGATCCATTAGTAAGAGCAGTACCTGTATTATAGACACTCTGAGAGGTGAGAGTTGGTATCCACAGAATGTGAGAATGTTAAAGAAGAACAGTCCTAACCTTGCAGATACAATCCTGGCCAGGTCTCGTAGGTTGGCCCGTACAGCTGGAGTCAGGACATATTCCTGAGATGTGACGGGTTCTTTACTTCCCTGTGTGATCCAGTAACCCTCAAACTGTGCATGTCTGCCCTTCTCTGGTCGGGGCAGGGGCTGCTTCAACACACTCTTGATGTTCTTCTTGCCTGGTCATGGTAAGTGCATAATAATAAGGGTACTGATGGACATGGCATAAACTATGTTGGAGATTATGACTAGTCACATGAGCCAAGTACATGTAGATATAAGTAGAAGTAGATATAGAAGTGTACCATAGAGTTATATACCGAAATCTTACTTAGCACCTACGTGTCTTTGTACAATCCCCAACAAACTGAAAACTCAGTGAACTATCTCTTCTACACTATCCATTCAGGACACAGAACTGTAGAGGTAGCATATTGACCTCTACCAGGACAGTGTGCTTTCTAGTTCCATTTTAGAGTTTTGTATATCAAGTACTAGTAATATGTCTGAGTCCACATAAACATGACGGCTCAATGCTGACATGAACTATGCATCTGTGGTTGACATTTCAAGGTAGATATTAAATGTTACAAATTTTGTGTTGCTGTACAAAATATGAAATTCTTGATCCTCACCGACGATGTGTTCACACACCATCCTCTCCACTACTGGATGGGAGGCCCTGTCCAGCTGACTCAGGAAGCTCAGACAGAAGCCCTCGTACAGCGAGCGGAACGTGCTCCCGGCGGGGTTTCCCGCAGCGTGCCGCAGGGCTCGGCACAGCGTACGCAGGGAATAGTGGGGTCGATGACCTGTGGTGTCCGTCAGGTTCTTGGCTGCCTCCTTCCTCACGTTCAGGTAAAACCTATGATGTTAAGATTGTGAAGTTAACATAATTTGATTTCATATTCATTTAATATCTATTTTGTGTTACGACTACTGTACTGGGTAGCCCCATTTAACATTGGCAGGCTGTTTTCAAGGGGGACATGTCTTCTAATAAAAATACAATAAACATAAGGAAAATAGAAAATGTATGCTTTGGTTAGAATATACCAGTAACCGACAGAATAATTCCATGGCCATAAAGAGAAACTTGTTCCACACTTTGTAAACATATGTACATTCCAAAACAAACATCACTTAGTCTAGTACAGTCACTGAAAATGTGAAATTTCACTTGTCTAGCATAGTAGAATCACTATCAAGGTTTTAAGCTCTCAAACTATATTCAACTACATACTATACTCCACAATGCTGAAGATTCATAAGTTAATTCTTTACCTGATGATACCATCCACCTGTGCAGCAGTGACCCCTATCCCCTGCAGGTAGTAGTGCACCAACACTTTCAGATCTGACACCTCCTCCAACTCATCCACATAAAACTCTGTAAACCTGCAGATAGGGAAAACAATGGTCTCAGGTTTCTAGCAAGACATTCTAGTTGAAGCCTTCAGTACAGTTCAACACTTGGGATTATATGATAAGATACATTGTATGAATAGCTGCTGCCTAGTGCCTGTGAAGCTGGCAAATCATATCAAAGGGCAAGGATTACATAGAAAGCAAACACACAATTATGTGCAGAACTGCACACAATTACCAGTAAGTCATCTTATTTTACTCAATATATGGTCACCACAATAAATGTAGAGTAAGTTAAGGCTCAGGATAAATGAAAGAGACAAAATAATCTTTTCATTCCTGGTCCGACATCAAACAAGAAACACATCGTAAGAATGAGGATGTGACATTTAAATGACTTAACAACCATGTTAGTTTCCCGAGAAAACACATAATCCTTACCTGCTCCTGATGCCTGGTGGAAGGTCTTTCTTCCCCACATCAGTTGCAGGGTTCATACAGGCGAACAGGCGGAAGTCAGGGTGTCGGGTTACAGGTTTCGTGTCGCCACGATCGATCAACACCACGGAACCCGACACGCTCTCCAGCAGTCCACTCAGGCACTCCAGAGTCTCCGCAGTGGCCAGGTTTATCTCATCCAGAAGGACCCATTCTCCCTTCCTCACCGCCTGCACCAGGGTGCCCTATATGGAAGCAATCACCATGACGTCACGGTCAGCGAGTGGTAGGCAAAAAGGAGATGATGGTTGGCTGATTTGCCTACCAATAATTTGCATGTGTCTTCAAATTATTTCAGAGTATATGACGTAAACAAAAACAGCGATCATTTGTATGGGAGATAATGCCAGGATTGCAGAAAGATATGTAAGAATTTCTTCTAAGCTTGAAGGAGGATGGTCTACAACAGGTCATAACAAGAAGGACCAAACACATCATCAGCTTACTTGTGTCTCAATGATACCACGGTTGTGAAAATAATTGTAAGACAGTGTATCTCAATCTAGTTTAAATCTTGAAGGAAGATGCATATGATCTCCAACAAGTCGGAACAAGAAGGACCAACACTAAGTATTGTCCAGAACATTACAATTATTGCAATTCTTGCACCAACAGCTTACCTCAATAAAGCTAAATGCAAGAGCGCTCTCTGCTGTCTTCAGTTGGTACTGCAGCTGGGCAAGCCTTTCTGCCAGTTTTTTCCATCTGTCCACAAGATCTCTCTTCTCTCCTGAAATTACAAAATATATCAAAGATTTCATACATTTCAGCGTTAAAATTGATACTGATTTACAACAAACCTACATCATATGTACATCAATCATTCAGTACCAAGGACAGTACTAGGTTACTAGGTGTGTTTGAGAGATCTCTAGTGCAGTACCCCCAGGTATGCACAGTTTGGATATGCAGCAGTGCATTATACTGGGAGCGGCTGTTACATTTCAGTTGTGTTTAGACAAATTTTTCATGGTGGCAGATATATAGGGCTATCTGGATGTCTTTATGATTGACAAACGTAACCTCAGGGTGGTAGAATTATCAATATGAACTTCGTATCAGAACCAACAATTAAGCCAAAGCAAATCATCAAATTGAAAATCTTTAAAAAAAAACTACCTTCTTGTGGTTCCCCGAGCCTCTTCATGCCCATCTTCTGACAGTGGAGCATGAGTTTCAGCAGGTCCTGCCAGCGCCGCTTCGTGAAGCAGTCGGCGACGTGCCCCAGGAACTGGGTGTTCTGGTTCCTCGAGAACGTCTGACAGAAAACCGCCTCAAACTCCTCCCTAACCGGCATGACCAGCAGCCGCACGTCAACCGGTTTGAACCCGCCCAGCAGGTCAGTACTGTCACTCTGCTGGTTCATGTTCACCACCTGTAGGGACGAAAAACACAACCTGTTACTTTACAATGTACTTCTCAATTCCTTCTGTGAAAACTTAACCTCCCATAATTACACTTTTTGACATAACGTACTATGAAGGAAAGTTTGGTAACTGAGTTATCATTGTTCATTCATTCACATTGAGTGTATGATCATTTATCCAATATAAGTAAATTTAAGGATCTTATATATATATGTATGTCTATGGATTTATGATGACCAATAAATAAAAATTATAATGTTTATGGATTTGTCCGGACTTCAATCATGTAACCTGTAACTTATACTTTGTCTGACCTTGACCTTTCCCTCAACAAAAAGCAGCCAGCAGGCCAACTGGAGTATACCATAAATAAACAAAGATGCAAATAAACAAAAACCAACCTTGAGAGTGTGACCAGTTTGTGTGGACAGGTACTGCACTGAGGAGGTCTTGCCAGTACCGGTTTCTCCCACCAGCAGCACTGGTTCCCCCCTCTGTACGCACACCGCAACACGTTCCAACAGCGACACTGCGTGCCTCGTGTGCGCAAAGCAAGCGCTGCCTCCTATGTGCATCATTGCTACATCGCTGAGCTTACGTGGGATCGTAGCCCTGCCTACAGTCATTGCCGAGGAGTTGATGTCAATGTTGGGTTTGTATTTGGCACTGTAGAACACAGCTTTCTCCCTGCTGATGTTCAGCCTGGCTCCTATGACTTCAGACATGCGCAGCCGCTGTGCTGGTTTGGCTAGACTAGTGCAGAAGCAGTCCAGAGATTCCTGAAACACACTCGAGGCTTGCCCAAGGGAAGTGTCTCGGAAATCTGCCTCGATCCGATCGCACCACTTCAGCAAGTCCCGTGTAGAGATCAGTCGACCGTCCACAGATGAAAAACTTGTGGCTGGGACCATCCCTGAATCCTCTGGGGCTGGACTGAAGTCCATCCCATCCTCCTTTGCAACTGTCATGTCATGTCTACCAGATGACAGCATGCAGTACACATCCAACAGTTTCTCTGCGATGCCAGACAAGTTCGGATACTTTGCAACCAGTACCTTCTGCAGCTCTTCTCGTGAGAGTGGCTCGACACAAATCCGGGTCCACAATCGATCCAGCAGGGATGAATTTGATGAATGCTGTTTGAAGTAACCTGTGAAAAGTAAGGTCAAGTAAATAAAAAGAAAATGTATTTTGAGCCCTGGGATATAACAGAAGGAATATCAATGTCCAATTGATAAAAGCAACATCAAACTTTACCTCTGGCAGGATAGTAAGTTTTTTTCTTCAATACCACTTGTTTAATAAGTGCCAAAGTTACGATAACCATCTGTCATCTTCATCAGGGAAATTATGACTGGTTCACTGTACACAGATAAAGCTAGGTGTTACTGGTTCACTGTTCTGGTTTATTATGTATCGAAGCTAGGTGTCACTGTAAACTATGCATTGACACCTAGTAGTGACACCTACCTGTGGCACTTGACAAAAGCTGCTGAGAAGCGAAGAGTTGAAAGCCAGGGGCACAGCGCACAGTTTCTCCGTGGCCAGGAATGCTCAACTTTCTAGACTCCAACAGAGGGACGAGGATGGAGATGACGTCCATCGGAGCATAGTCGATGTCCTCCAGCAGGATCCAGTTGCCGTGGGCGACGGCTTGTGTCAGCACGCCTGGCTGCCAGACAAACTCCCCGGGGACGTCCGTGCATCTGTACGTGCCCAGCAGGGCCTTGCTGTCTGTCTGGTCACCCAGCTGCACCTTCAGCAAGTAGGGGGCGCCGCTGTGACCTGGAGCAGCAATGGGAGATAGATGTAGAGACAGTTAGAATCAGTTTAGAATCAGTTTTGGACAAAGAGTTAAAGGTTGTACAGATTTCTTAGGTTTGATGATGTACTGTCCTGTTTATACATGTTCAAGAGATACTGGAAAGATTTTAACACTGCAGTAAAAAGAAGACTTCAAAACCCCCACCTCAAAAAAATCATAACGTTTTTGAGTCCTTAAGGTGCTCTGGCTGACTTACATTGAGGTTAGAAATATATGAAGACTAAATCTACATGTACAAGAGCTGCCAGGTGTTTATATTGACACAAGTCAAACTAAAAGTTAAGACTAAACTCACCTGTGATGTTTGCCAGGTGTTCGACCAGAGCAGTCTTCCCACAGCCAACAGGCCCTTCCAGCAGCACGGCTTTCTGGGATAGCACGGCCATGGCCAGACAGTGCAGGTTACGGAGCGTGGAGGGGACAGGAACCAGAGTCTCAGGCACTTCCTGGGAGGGGAGGATTTTTGTTAATGTTTAATTGTTAAGTTTCTTTTTATTACTTGTTTGCTACCAAGCACAGTTGGGGCATCATCACTAGCAAGCTTAAACAACTCCGGCAATGAAATGTGCAAAGATTGAGTATAATAAGTTGTTCAGTGTGATATAGCTAGCTGCCGTTGCACTGCGTGCCTGCAAAGCTGAGTGTGTTTTGCTGAATGGCGGTTATACTCAGTCTGGCTATACCAATACAGATACAGATAAACTTGTGTATATTTGACATTCATTTTGTGGGCTATCTCACCAGAACTAGAGTTGCTAGTATTTTGTGTGGCCAAGGTTATATCATAATGCTATATTCTCTCTGTCTCCTCTCTTTTTTCCTCTCCCCTTCCCCCTATCTCTCTCTCTCTCTAATATAACACTGATATAACATGTCTATTGGAAGAAAAAAGACAAGGCTTACTTTTTCTTTACAGCCTGGTCTTTTAGGCAGCAAAACTCCACAAACAGACACCACAGATTCGCTCAGATCAGCAGTGACTACTGTGGTCTGTTTTGGCACCAGGAACTCATCGGACATTTCCACATGTCCAGCTGCGGTCATCAGCTTTCCCTGCTCATGGGACACATCAGTGAGACGGTCTGTCTGTAGGGTCAACTGGATTTGTTGCTGGGGGGTGAAATGCTGATTCAGCAGGTCGACTTTCTGTGCTTCTGTCAGGGAAAGGGCCAGGATAGTACACTGGGCTGCCCACCTGGGGAAAAATAGCGATGAAAAATGACTTGACCTGCATCTAGCTTTTACTATTTCATGTATAAACAAAGACTCAAACAAAAAAAATGTTGCTGCAGTTTGTACTATGTCGTTTCTCATAATCATAATATGTGTATGAACTTTGACATACCATCTGGTCTCCAAGTGTTTGTTGCCTAACAACGACAGGACCACGCCCCAGTCCCACCTGGCTGAGAAGACTTCTGGGTCTGACCGAAGTAGGAGGAAACACGTCTTACAGATATCTGCAAATCCCTCCTCTTGTCCCTGGGAGGATCGCTGGAAAGGATCGAAATATAATTCTGTCTTATTAGAGGGTCAACATACAATGATCTGTGTAGTAAAAGTAAGAGTATTCATCTTATGGTATGATTTCTTGCAATTTTATTTAGTTTTTTCTTTTTATTTTATCTGGTGATCAAATGCAGGCAAACAGACAATTTTACACATAGCAAATATTATACAAACAGCACTGGTCAACCTTGGAATGGCCATGGGAGTCTGAAAAAGAATCACTGGAACTAGAATATCTAAAATTAGTACAGTTGTATAATATTATGTACGTTAAGAAAAAGATACTAGTACACTCCATGAGCAAAGCATGGTCTATTATTTGTGTATTTTCAACATTGCTCTGGAGATAGCTAAATGCCTGATAAGAGTCAATAGATGAAACACATCAAGAGAAAGACATGTGGGTCACCTTTTTCTTTTTCCTGGCCGGCTCTCCCTCCTCGGCTTGGTTTGCCAGTCTTTGGAAGGGTGGTGGGGCCCAGCTGAAGTACCGCTCAGTAAATCTGAAAAAGTGGTTGAATGAATAAACACATGTGCTGCCTATCAAAAAGAATTTTTTTACTACTGACAGGACAGTCAGACTCAGTCATGATAAACAGACATTGCATAGTCATTGCCCATTCCAAGTGCTGCTTGTGACACAAACAGGAGCGAGGGTATAGTGGTTAGGATTTGGTGATCTCACTCCCAAGGTCCAGGTTCGATTCCCAGCGTGAGAACCAGTGGTGAAACAGGGGCATTAGTAGTAGAAACAGGAAAACCCCTGGATGCCGGGAATCAAACCCGCACCAAACCCGAGCAGCCAGCTCACGACACCAACGCACTAACGACTACTCCAACAGGTCCAGACCCGTTGGAATGGATCAGTTAGCGGCGCTTGAACCCCACTGTTACAATTGTTTAATCTCAAAGTTACACCTGTCTCTTGTCACGTGATTATCCCATCAAGTCACGTGACAAGAGAACTCCAAGACGAGATTTTAACCGGGTTGAAGATGAGACAGAGTGCGTCTCGAAAGCTCCCCAGTGTAGCTGAACTTTAGTTGTGTGTTTTGGTGTAAATATTTGTCAGAATTGTTTAATCTCACCTGAGTACATCAGGATACAGCAGAGTTAACCTGGCGACGGCTGCACACAGCTTCTCATGGTGCAGTAGGGGGACGTCCGCTCCAGCTCTGACTGTGGCCGCCGCTCTCTCCAACAACTCCAGCAACACTGGGCGGAAACATCGCGCCACCGCGAGGGAAACCTCGGGGTCGAGTACGAGCTTCGACAGCGAGGACAGAACAGTCTGTGTGGAGGAACCCTGGGGAGAAACAATGAAATGTCCCTTTTCTGTGGGTTTCTGCATAGCCTTCCGCAAATCTATTAAAACCCAAACCCCACTTGTACCCTTCCTCAACTCTTCCCCATACCCCACTCGTAGCCTTCCCAAACTCTACCCCATACATGTACCCCACTCGAGCGAGCTCGTACCCTTCCACAACTCTTCCCCCTTCCCCCATAGAGTTCATTTACCCTTACCCGAGACTTAACCCGTTAGCAATGGTTGGTGGGGGCTAAAGCAGAAAAAAGGCAAACACAAAGAACGACGAGCAAACCTCCTTGAGTAACTTGGCGGCGACTTGTTCACACTTTCCCCCTTCACGCTGCAAGTCTCCCAGGCAGCTTCTAAGGTCGATTTCTATCTTATCCATAGTTTATCGTCCTTATATACTCGGTTAACTGCATGGATAGGTTATTTTCCTAGACTAGACGCACAGAAAAGGGAAATTTAGCTACAACCGGGCAGCTGAAGTGAATAAAAACAAATTTAAAGCCGACATCCACGTGCAAAACGCGTCGCGTCCGCCATGATGGCGGGTCAAAGGTCACCGAGTTGAGCAATATGCGCAGGTGCATGACGGGAAGGTTTCATCACATGGCGCCAAGGTTTGAGTTGCTGGTAGTGCAGCCCAAGATGCGCTGCAGTTGCAAGTAATCTGGAGCACATATAAAGGTTTAGGATACATTGATTGATTAGGTTGTGCGGTTGTGCCTATACAGACCATGGACCAGCAAAGAAGTGGAGACAAGCAAAGAGAAACTGCAGATGAAGGTGAGTTGCCCTCCCCCGGCCCCCACAGTTGTTGATCTAGCACGTGCAACTTGGCTAGTGCCACTAGCCAAGTTGCACGTGCTAGATCAACAACTGAAGTAGCCGCGTAATACCAAACCTATTTTAATAGCTACCATTACCAAGATTCTTTCGCCTCATACAATGTACTGCGAAACTAAACCACCGTGAATGTAAATGATATACAGTAGAGTCCGTGATTTAATACATCCAGATGTCAATAGTTGTAGACTACTCTATTGATATGCCAAGGATGTTCTGTAAACTTGAGAGTGCCTTTTGCAACAAAACTCTCCCTTCCATTCTCTCCTTCCCCAAAGGAACCGTCCTCCCACCCTGTAACCCGGACTATGTGAGAATGGTGAAGCTCGCTGCTGCTGTCGCCATCCTCAGAACCAAACCACCAGGCATGACAGGCCAGCAGTACACACAGTACCTACAGCACAAGTACCAGGCTAACCAGGTATAAAATGTATCTGTATCTATGTTATGTACTTAGTATAACTCACTGACATATCTGTATAGCTGATATAACCTAGATAACACACCAGCTTTGCAGGCATGCGGCGCGGTGGCAGCTGGCTACATTACACCGAATGACATGTTACACCTAACCCTTGATCATCTAACTCTAAACATTGTTCAAAGGTATCTAATTGATAATGCCCTTTAATACTGTACTAGTGGTGACAGTGAGTTCCACTCTGTGATAGTTATAGGAAAGAATGAATTTTTAAACACCTCAATCCTTGATTGATAACTAAAAGGTATGTACAGCACACACAGTACCTGGAGCACAGTACATGCAGTATTTTGCAATTTTGTATCATTTTGGAACAATCAATCCATAAAGTATTAAATTTCTTCATCAGGGGGACTGGAAGAAGCGAGCCAAGCTTCTACAGAGCCATCTGCTGCAGACCAGGCAGGAACTGCTGCAGGCTAAACTGCTGCAGCAACAACCTCAGCCTGCAGGTAAATGCTTCCTGTGATTGGTCAGTACAATTTGTTTGGTTTGATTGACAGAATGATTCCTGTTGCAGGATGCTGTGATTGGTCAGTTGATTTTGGTTGATTTGATTGACAGAATGATTCCTGCAGCAGGCTGCTGTGATTGGTCAGTTCAATTTGTTTGGTTTGATTGACAGAATACAGGCTGCTGTGATTGGTCAGTTCATTTTGTTTGGTTTGATTGACAGAATGATTCCTGCTGTGATTGGTCAGTATTTAGAGAGGGCCTGCAAGCCCTTTTTCGTAAGGCATAATCAGGCCGTTTTAGACTTCGTAATTCGTAGGCAGCCTCCGCAAAAATCAACGTAATTCGTAATTGGACATTAGCCGCAAATTGTACAGTCGTAATCAGCTCAGAAACTTTAACGTAATTCGTAATAGGCGGCAAAAATTTTGCGTAATTCGTAATCACTACCCCCTCCCCTTGCAGGCCCTCTTTAGATTGGTAGACACAATTTGACAGGTTAATCTCACCTGCAGAAGGAGATGAAGACAAGCCTGAACAGGTGTTCCCAACTCCTCCTTCATCTTCAGAGCAACCATCATCTCCTCAGGTGTCCAGGGAAGATGTGGTGCAGAGACACTCAAGGTTTCTGTCCTGTGTGCTCAGGCTGCAGGTGTGTGCATGGAATATCGCTTACCTTTTTTGTTACTTCTGGTGGGAAAAGAGTTTATCGTAAGGTACTTGTCTGGATCAGGGCTCAGCCAGCATCCATTTTTCCATCAGGAACTTTGTGATGCGTGATGGAAAATTTTTTAAACCAATCCATTAACCTTGGTGGACAAAGCAGCAAGCTGACAAAAATGTTGGGTAAAAATATAAGAACATGCAAAGGACCACCAACAACCACTCTCAATCCCATGATTTGTCTCTCAAAATTGCATTTTTAAAGGCTTGAAAACAAAATTTGTCTCCAAACCCCACTAGATGCAAGCACTCTCTGGCCCCCTAGGTCTGAACCTGGACTGAGAGAAAAAAAATTGAGCTGGCTAGAGCCACGGTCTGGATAAAGCCACAATGAGATTTTTTTTTCACAGTCCTTCAATCCTTGTACCTTCTCGCAGACTGTGAGAAACTCCTTGGCAGGGAGGGTAAATCTGGAGGAGACGGTGAAGGACAGCATCCTCGACTCCTTACACCTCCTCAAAGTGTCCGTCGAGGAGAAGGTTCCTGATGTCTCCATGGCAACCAAGAAGCATGTCGTCAAGACAATCGTGGAGGTGCTTGGACGTGAAGAGTTGAAGGAGTTTAGTGAGGAGATTGTCCGGTCTGTGATGGACTTGGTACAAACCATCCTCACAGGGGTGCTCAGATGTGAGGACCTCAACAGGGTTAGTGGTAGAGTTTTTTTTAATTAAGAGCCTTTAAATTAAAGGCATATTTCAGAGCAGTAAAACTGACTTTTCAAAGTGAAGTTTCTACTTTTTGATGGAGTAAGTTAAATCAACCCGATCCCATTCATACTTTATTCAATATGTGAGGGAAATATGCGATGTCAGATAGACTCACTGAGGTAAAACAGTGGCTCAGCAGATATCTTGAGGGCCTATTATTCACATTATCCTTTTCTCTGTATACCCAGTCTGGTAGTTAACATTTGAGGCGAGCGGATTATACCAGTTAACAAGTACAGGTACAGATTAATGTTGATGTTCCTGTGTCCTTTATTTCAGCATCAGCATCAAGAAAACCAATGCAGACTTATTGTGGACCTGTCAGAAGCTGAAGCACTCCAAAAACTCATCCTGGAGACACTACTTCAAAACATCAAAGACTTTTCTGACACTCTAAGGACAGTGAAGACTTCATCCCTAGATCCTGTCCTCTATGAGAATGTGTACTACATGTTTTGGACTTTCGAGCAGATATTATACAACCTAAATGATTGTAGAAAACAATCCATTGACGAGACACTTGCAAATGAGTTGAACAACACTTTGGAGAGTTCACTGCTCTTCATATCAGAGAAATATCCACTTTTTGCCCACTATGTCTGGAAGTTGGGAGGTGTTTTAAACTCAATTCAGACACTCAGGTGATGAAAGCCACAGTTAGAAAGTGTGGACCGAGTTTATTGTAAATGTCACACAGTCGACAAAACATCAGTGTATGGATATAATGGTATCAAGTCCCTTCACTGGTACAATTACACAACATGTAACAAAGTCTTTTTATAGTTTTGCTGAATATTTACACAATTACGTTAATGATAAATACAATGTCTATGGGGATCAATAGTACATAGTAGGGGGTACAAACTCCATTTTCAACATGTGCTTCTACACAAAATTTTCATTCTGACGTCTTATAATACGATACAAATTATACTCTTTTGATAGTAAATATTTGCATGTACAATGTATGTGGATGCCAATATACATATAAGGCTGAGAATACAGACCTGCAAAGCATCTAAGAGTTCCGATGGATAAAACCTAACTTACTCAACTGCAAAATCCTCAAATTCAAACTTATGCAATCTGTAATATGTGGCTTACTTGGATTGACAAAATTCATGATAAAACTAAGAAAAAGAGTAACGTTACATGTAATTATCTTTGGGGATAAAATATACAGATGTCAAAATCCTGCTCTCTTGAAATGCTTCTTAGTAATGGCTTCTGTAAATATACATACTATGATGCTAAAATGATTGTGGAAATGCTGCTTTTCTGTAGCCTGAATGTCAGCCTTTTTAGTTTCGTCCGCTCCCCACAATCCGCTACCAGCCAAAAAGCAGATTGTGGGGATCGGATGAAAGCTGACATTCAGGCTAGCTTTTCTGCCCCCAACTTTACCAGTACTCTAGGTCTGAGTCTCCTTCATCCTCATCATCCGACACACACCTCCGTCCCTCCCACCACTCGTACATCAGGAACCTCGCACACAATCTGTGCTTAAACAGCTCCACCTCAAAACACTGCAGCGAGTCCCGAGGAAGGTGCAAGTCACTGATCAGCTTCAGCAGCTGGTCGGTGGATATCCTCGTCAAGCCTTCGCAGAAGTCCTGAGAAGTCTTGTCATGGAAAACGGTCGTCCCTTGGAAGACGTCTCTACAAGCGTCCAAGGAGAGGTGGCTGAGGAAGGCTGCTTGGAAGATCTGCCGGGCGCAGAGCTGGGACAGTTTGTTGGTGGTGCCGCCAAAGACGGCGTGCACTAACCTGGAACCCAGGCTCTGGAGGTGGGTCAGGTCCGAGGATGGCATGGACTCTTCCCCAAGCCACTGGATCAGCTCATTGGCGATCTCCGGGGTGCTGAAGTAGCCTGCAACAAGGTAGCATCTGTCAGTTATGATTCAGAAATACACTAGTAACAAGGTAGCATCTGACACTTAAAGAAGATGAAAGTCACTAGTACTTGGACTCTCAAAACAAACAAACAATATCTCTATAACTGCATGCATCACAGACATAAACATGTTACAATATTTAAAAGAAACATGCATATATCTACATCCCTATTCACATGTTCTTAAAACATTAGCCCCCAATTCAAAGTAACCAATGAATGTTATGGCACTTCTAACACTGCCTATAACCTATCTTGGATTCCATCCTTGAACCTTGAATGGGGACATCAGTGATGCCATCCTATTAAGTCTATATGAGTAGTATAATCAACTAGGATGGCCCAAGGGCACCCCATAACCTACCCTGGTCCACGAGATGTGCGAGGAACTGGTAACTCCTGTCCTGCCAGTCACAGTTCACCAGACGGGGGGACATCAGGCTGGCCAGGAGGGGGCTGACATAGCTACAGACACAAGCAAGAGGCAACACTGTAAACTCTTCATTATTGACATTACACCCACACCAACATGTGAGAGCTTTGGGACCAATCTTTTTTACAGCATTTACATGTACTTGTTAGTGCCTTGTACGCAACCATCATTGCAAATCTTGGTACAGAATATAAATTTACATATCATTTGCAAGTTAATGTTAAACACAATCTATGTAGGCCCCTTGTGGGTTGACATTAGTAAGTCTTCTTATGATTTTTTAGCCTAAGTGCCGTCCTAGTTGTATAAAAGTATGCTCTGTAAGGGGCCAGGTAGGGTAGGTATGGGAACAAGTATAGAAATAGGATGGCACATGCAAATGGAAATATATATTTGCTGCCTAGTGTTCCACCATGTATTGAATATATTTTTGTCCAAACGTACACAGGCATCCCTGTGCTGGGGTCGTTGACCCTGCCCTCGAGGCTGGGGCTGGCTCCGTGCTGTAACAGCTGCAGTGCAGTCGTCGTGTCGCCCTGCGACATGCACTCAAACAGCGCCGTGTGGTCCTGCCGGTTCTGGATGTCCACCTAGCCAAATGGGAGGGAAGTGCAGCAAAAACCTGTTTGTTTGTACATACTACTTACACTACTTAATATACTACATGTAAGTAGAAATCAAGGCAAATTTTTACAGTTATGCCTGTACAAGGGACCACCACTTCATAAGGACCACATGACCAATATGACCACTTTTGGTGGGCCCTCAAATTGTTTTTCCCATTGACACATTCAAGCAATAAGAATCACTATTATAGCGACTACCTGTCTACATAGACTAGATTATCTTGGTCTCCCTGGTGCTTTTCTTGGACAGTTTTGACTGTAAACATAAAAATTACATACATTTTGTCCACATGACTAAAACAGTGCAGTGCAGGTTACCTGTAGTCCTGGTTGGTTGAGAAGAAAGGTCACATGACTCCTCCTGGTCACACCCTGCTGTATCCAGGCGACGCCCGCCAACGGGTTGTCATCGCACATATCGTCCAGTCCGAACGGGAAGGCGGTGCACGCAGAGATCAGCGGCGTGTCTCCGAAACCGTCCACCGCGTTTATGTCAGACCCGTTGTCGAGGAGACACTGGGCCATGCGGAGGTCGACCGAGGACACCATGGTCTTGTGGAGCGGAGTCTTGTTTTGGCTGTCTCTGACATTGGGGTCTGCTCCACGGCCTGGAGCAATCAAAATTGATCAATTCATCTATAACCAATAATGCCTGTCCCACATGTTATGGCCTACACCTCAGAATGAATCAATCAATTGATCAAAAAACAATAAAGGCTCAGGCTTTGACAGTAGGACATGATATTGAATAATAAGCAATGGATATCTTTCTGATTAAGGTCAACTCTCAGAAATCAGATACAACATGACATCAGTACATCAATTCAAATCAATAAAAAATAAAGTCATCTCTCACAGAAGGCTTCTATACAAACAAACAAACAAACCTAGCAGCAGCCAGGTTAGCGTCACCAGCTGTTCCAGACACTCCTCTGTTGTCATGCCAACCTCTCCGTTCAGACCAATCACGTCTGTCGCTGAAAGAACCTTTGCCCGGGGATACGGAACCTCCGATAGATCGTTGAAGTAGTCGACTGCTAGTTGTAACGGCGCCTCTCCTGGACCCAAGAACTCTGAACCTAAGGTCTGGGAAGCAAACAGGACATTGGTATACATTAAATGGGCGACAAATGCAAGCAAAAGCTTTTCATAAGCTAGAATTTCCCTTACCACCTCAACAGAAATCATTGTACTCTGTAGATCAAGGTGCCAAAATGTTATGCTGTAATGTTAATATAGCTGTAATGTCGTAAATTTAATTTTCATTCATCTCTTTGTAGTTTAGCTGCTCTATTGGTTGTTAGAAGGTTAGGTGAAAAGGATGTGAAAAAAAAAAAAATGGAGAAATACGTACATTTGGCACCCGATGTGAGGGGTTGGCACCTTGCACTATGAGCAGCCGCGCCAGCTCCAAGTTCCTGGGAATGGCCATGCCGTTGAACTGGTTGAAACCACTCAGCACAATGAAGAGGGGTGTGCGTTGGTAGAAGCCCTCGTCCAGGTACGATGCGGTCTGGTTCTCGATGATGAGTTTCTTGGCATGCTCGTACTGACCCTCCTCCAGAGCCTTCGTCAGGAACGTCTGGTTCACCCCAAACGACACGTTGAAGATGGGAGCAGCGAAGGCCATATTTACACTATGGGTTGGAACACCTGAAACAAATAGGAGCAAATAGAAACAGGATAACTCTTGACTCCCAGGACTCAAATCGAACCCACACCAAAACTAGGCGGCCAGCTTACGACACCAGCACACTAACCGCTATGCCAAGAGGTCCGGACCCATTGGAATGGATCAGTTAGCAGTGCTTGAACCCCACTGTTACATAAAGGTAGCAATGACACTTTCTGTCCATACAGAATCTAAATTAATTTTGATGTATACCTAAAAAAAAAAAACATTTGACAGTCTTATTTATTTATTCACCACTCTTGGATAAATGTAGTGGTCCTTTAACAGAATAGGGCTGATTTCCAAAGAGTTCATGAATGATAAACAAACAGGAGTCGGTCATAACAAGGAGGTTTAAACCTCCTTGGTCATAAATACTGTATCAGTATAGCCGGTATAACCGCCCTTTTGCGTAACAAACTAGCTGGTGAAATATAGATAGGCAGTTACCGATAGGTATATAGAAATGCCAGTGGATTGTCATTTAAAACTTACCGTGCATTCAGGAAAAACACTTACCTGTAACGTTAGCTGTTGTTTGGGTAAACACCTGGTGAAACGTCAACTATGGCTTCGGTAAACCTAATTTACACCAACAGATGTCAACAAATAGCTAACGTAAGAGACAAAATCTTCATCATGGAAAACATTTTCGCCTTCTAAACTTAGCTTTGAGAAGGGAAGAATTGAACTGTCACCAAAAGACTTCGTAAAAACCCTGAAATCGGCCTAATATTGGAATGTTAGCAGTCGGCACCGTAAGAAAACAAGGAAAACGCGAACCAAACGTTGTTTAGGGTTGAAAGGTTACTGGAAGATTACATCTTGAATAGGAGCGGTTGGATTGATAATTTATAGATTTAAAACACATAAAGAAACATGAAACATGTGATGATAGTATAGATTTGTAAAACTTTGAAGTATACAGTTGATTTAAATCGTCACTTCAAAGTGGATATAACAGCGAAATAGTAAACTTTTTTTGTAAGTGAAATACTCTATAGTCCCCCATAAATGAAATCTACTATTCCAGCCCGCTTGGTCGTGCATAGTTCGTTACCAAGTCCTTAGCAGTATTTTCTCGTAGTCAGAAGGAGCTGAGATGGAGGTTGTGGCCGGCCTTGACCTTGTGACGGCCGTCCTTCTGTTCTTCTGGGTTGTTTACCTGTGGGAGAACTACTTATCCTTCAGACAGGTGAGACTGTAGCAACCGGCCGGATTGGGGAGGGGGGCGGCTCCCAGACCGGCCCAGCTACCAGGCCATAAATCGATTGTGTAATTTCCAGACAGTATTCTACATTAGGAGCCTCCTCCATTTCTAGTTCTGTACAACCGTTGCTGTAATACAGATAAAGCTGTAACATGTATGTGTCCGTAAAGCTAATGTGCATCAATGGCTTACAGTTACTCAAATTGATAAACCATATGGTGGTTTTACCGGCGCGTATACCGGCACCCCAAAAGCAGAACTAGTGTATCCTGCCTGTCCCACTCTGTAATTCCACTCGTGATGAGGTTCACAAGGCAAGGTCAGGGCCACAATCTTTCCCATTACTCAAGAGGGTGGGGAAGGGAATTCACAAAATGTTATGATTACTTAAAGAGATGGGGGCACAAAATGTTACTTAGATGGCTTCAGTACCAAGGACATAGACGGTTGTTGAGAGAATCAAGTACTAGTACTAAGGACAGTACCAAGGATTGTGCTTTAACAAGATACAGGGTACATGATTTAAGTTCTGAACATGTACATTGTAGTCCTATCAATAAACATAAGTCCTCACACATTCATATGAAACAAATAGGAGAAAACCCCTTACTCCTTGGATGCCGCGCCGAACCATGGCAGCCAGCTTGCGACACTAGCGTGCTAACCACTACTCCAAAAGGTCTGGACCCACTGGATTGGAGAGGCGCTTGTGTTACACATGGTCATACATAAGATAACATGAATATTGTCATGCCCTCAGCGTGGAGTTTACAAGACGACGCGGGACATCCCCTGGGAGCTCCGGTCGGTTCTGGAACACGACACCTTCGAGAAGGCGCGGCTGTATCAGCTGGACAAAAATGGCTTCAGTTTCTGGGCAGGCCTGTACTCACAACTGGAGATGACTGTGAGTTGAGACAAATCAATTGAAAGTGCTGTCATTGTTTTTTTTTGTCAAATGCTGCATTTTCATCAGATTGTCATATCATTATGCTGTCCTGTCATCAGGATTCTGGGCTATATTAGTGCTTTTTATTAACAAAATGCTTTATTTTTATGTCTTTACCAATAATACTGAATCCTCATCAAAATTCATACCTTATATCAATGTTCAACCTGGTGAGTTTATACTCTGTACCATTATGATTGATATGTAATAGGTGTTGTTCCTTGCAGGTTATCTTACTTCTGGGTGGGATCCCCTTCCTGTGGAGAAAGTCTGGGGATGTAACTGGGTACTTCGGCTATGGGCCTGAGTATGAGGTTTGTATTACTACTAGTATTTGTAGCTGGAAGAAGACTTTTAACTTCAGTTAAATACTAGTATCTTCCCTACCTTTGTTCTATTTTGAATATTCATAGGGTCAATGATATAGCAGGAAGTGAGCACTTAACAGTATTTGAAGATCAAGTTTGGGTATCTGAAATTCAACATGTTGTCTTTAAAAGCCAGAAAATGAATTTCAACATTTAAGGTAACCAATTTAGATGTTGATCTCAAAGCGCTTTCCCCCAAGTAAAAATACATCTTGATCTTTTATGTATTAGATACAAGACAGCAAAACAATTGTTTCTATAGTGAGTGAGCTGTTGATGATCCAGTTGATAACTAATGTGATGTTGTGATGTTCTTTCTCTTCAGATTTTGCAGTCTGTAATGTTTGTACTGTTGGGTACTGTGTTTAGTACTGTGACAGGCCTTCCCTGGGGCTTATACTCCACATTTGTGATAGAAGATAGACATGGCTTCAACAAACAGGTCAGATTTTGTCTGTTTATTTGTTGAACAGTTCCTTTGTTTGTTTGTGATGTTTTCTGAGAAAAATGTTATACATGTATTTGCTGTGTTCAGCACCTTGGTGGAACTCGTTGCCACCAAGCGCAGTTGGGGCATCATCACTAGAAAGCTTCAAACAACTCCTGCAATTAAATATGCAAAGATTGAGTGTAACAAGTCATTTAGTGTGACATAGCCAGCTGCCCCCACGCCACGTGCCTTTGAAGCTGGTGTGTTATGCCAAAGGCAGTTATACTGGCTATACCGATACAAATACAGACCTTCAAGAAAACATTAAAAAATTTTTTTCTCCCCACCAGACCCTTGGGTTCTACTTCAAGGACCTTGCTAAGAAGTTTGTAGTGACCCAGCTGATCTCCCTCCCCGTGGCAGCAGGTCTGCTGTACATCATCAAGGCAGGAGGAGACTACTTCTTCATCTACGCCTGGCTCTTCACATTTGTCGTTACCATGGTGAGAGACTAGAGCATCTTTCCCTGGAGCTATAACACTCAACATAGACCTTATACCCTTTTTTAATTTAGAGTTGTATACACACACGTCAGGATTTTTTTGGGACATCACTTGCACTTGGACTTGTACAGTATATGCCTGTCAAACACGCCAACATTCTTTTTCTTTTTTTTTTTTGGTGCCCAAGCCCCGTTCCTCAGCTTAGCAGCTGAGCTGTCAGTTGTTAATGACGGGATGCAGAATACATTCATTTGATGCTGCTTAGATGTAATCCACTTGCCAACATGGTTGCAAGGTCTTTAAATTATGGTTATCATAAGATCAATAAATAGTGTCTAAAATCATTTTTTTTTCTACCAGGGTCTGATCTTCATCTATGCAGACTACATTGCTCCTCTGTTTGACCGTTTCACCCCCCTCCCTGAAGGAGACCTGCGGACACAGATAGAGACACTAGCAGCTAGCATCGAGTTTCCTCTCTATAAGATCTTTGTTGTAGAAGGTAACAGGTATTGTTGTTTATATTTCACTTAACATTGGTCATTTTTATCTTTTATCAGGCAGCAGAGCAAATTCTAGATCTACATACCCTTATCCTTTTATACTGTTGTAATAAATGTTACCATAATGAAATAACAATGATAATTGTATTTAGTTTACACAAATCAGATGCCTTTGTCAAGATTTCTGATGTGAGCACTAAACAAGTGTTTTTCAGCCAGCCAACATTGTAGATGGTAAATTATGTCATAGTCATTAAGTAACTTTGTATACATGCACTTGAATGTATTTACTGGGAATACTAACATTTGACCGGCAGGTTCCAAGCGCTCCTCCCACAGCAATGCCTACTTCTTTGGCTTCTACAAGAACAAGAGGATCGTGTTGTTTGACACCCTGCTGGAGGAAAATCCTGTAAATAAGGAGGCTGCAGCAGGAGAGGATGCTGGGAATGCCTCATCAGAGGACAGCTCAGACACAGCCAGCGAACCAGAACAGAAGGTGGTGTTTTACACAGTTTGTTTTGTGCTTAGGGTTAGTACAAACTGCACAATCTGGAGATTCTGGTGAATCTGTTCTGATTTAGTTTGAGCTACTCCACACTGACTTTGTCTGGTGTTGATAAGCATGGTGGGGTCTTGCAGGCTCGTTCTTGGATGTACTGCAGTAGATGTAAACAAATCCTAACAGATAATGAGTATAGATGTGTGAATCTCAGAGCATGATCATCTTCAGAACCATTTATATAGTACATGTACCTCCTTTTTGTTACTACATCTTGACTGACTATATATGTCATGCCATACTCCTTAACCAGGGAGAGGGAGATGCTAAGGGGGAGGAGAAGAAGAAGAAGATCGGCTGCAGCAATGATGAGATCCTGGCTGTACTGGGCCACGAGCTGGGCCACTGGAAACTGGGCCACAACCTCAAAAACATCATCATTAGCCAGGTATGTAAAAACACACTCCAGAGGGCATCAAAGATACATGGGTCAAATGGGCAGCATGGAAGTTCATTGGAAATGTCAAGCCAGTGGAGCTATAATTTCGTGTGCAGTATGCATACAAGACTAGTACAGTACTAGTGTTTCTCAGTGTGACAATTTCAAAGTACATGACATTCATATGTTCCTTGTAAACACGTTTGATGACTAGCCTGGGTAGCTTACACTTCTAGCATCCCAATGATCAGGCTCATAGATGGGAGGAGACCCAATCAGCCCTTGACAATGAGAGATTGTGTAACACACACTAGGCCAGGAGCTGCTTTGCCCTTGTTCCAGTGCTTTGCAGGTTTCCCTATGTTCCAGGTGAACACGTTCCTGTGTTTCTTCCTATTTGCCCTGCTGAGTAACTGGAAGGAGCTGTACGAGGCCTTCGGCTTCCCCGACTCCCAGCCTGCCCTCATCGGCCTGCTGGTCATCTTCCAGTTCATCTTCTCTCCTTATAACGAGGTGAGTATTTGTCTGTACCTGTCAGTCAGCTGGTATGACACACTATCTTCAGAGACATGAAGAAGTAAGATGTAATGTTAAATCTTTGCTTACCTGGTATGTACATCTCCCAAGTTGTAAGAACTGTTCTGTATAAAACTTGTCGCTTATTCCTTATTGGGTAGCTTCAACTAGTTTCTTCTAGTAGAAGTTCAGTTAGATGCCTCTTCAGTATGCTTTGCTTTGTGTCCTGTTTATTATTGGTGCCATTTCCAAAAAGTACACCATATTAAACAAGCAAATGAGGCAGGACTTGAAGGTAGCAGGTAGGTTTAAGGGTAGCAGAGTCTAGGGCCTTGGACCCTGCAACATGGAGGAACTTACCAGATGAAAGTAAGTGGCCAGCTCCAGGCCAGTCTAAGGCTAGTAGATAACACAAATGTCCACAGGAACCTCTGTACTAAAACATACGTTCCTGTTTTTCCCAGCTGCTATCCTTCCTCATGACAGTGCTGAGCCGCAGGTTTGAGTTCCAGGCCGACACCTTCGCCCAGGGTCTGAACAAAGGAGCCGACCTGTGTACCGCACTTATCAAACTCAACAAGGACAACCTGGGCTTCCCCGTACACGACTGGTTATACGCCGCCTGGCACTACTCTCACCCAGGTCTGCTGGAGAGACTACGAGCGCTCGACTACAGACAGAAGGAACAGTAACGTGTGACATTCTCAGGGCTATCAAACATTATTATAAGACCATTGAAGGAATGCTACTACTAAGGCTTACTGCATCTTAGCTTGAAAGTTCATCTGTGTTGGTGGACGTCATTCTGAATCAAGGTTGAACTGTCATTGCTGGCACAGCTCAGCTTTGATTCAGTAAGGCTTTGCATCTACTCAACGCCATTTTCCAAAGTTTTAGAGGCAACGACTTAAAAATTTAACATTTCAACTTGATACTGGATTATTTTGTTTTTTCTCAATATTAGGAAGTAGTATCTCTATTTGTGGTGTAATCTTGTAGATTGTTATAGGCAGGTAACTTTACACGTGAAACCTACTGCAGGAAAGGGTATGAGGGTGGGGAAAGTTGGGGGCATTGGTTGGTTTTTGTGTTGTCTACTTCAGAGATAAGTTAGGGCTAAACAAGTCATGAACAGTATTTTACCATTACTCCTCATAGGTGTAAATTTCATTGGGAAGTAAGGGCTTGAGATCAAAGACTGCACATATACTAGAGATAGATAAACATAGAGTCTGGATGGACAAAACTTCTACATAGGTCATACCTAAGGGTAGATTTAATAACACTTACTGATACAATACAACTTATGTACTGTGTGATATGAAGAAAGGTTGCATTTTTCTATAGACATTGGAGGGGGGAGGGGTGGTTTTTGCCAATTAGAGGGCATTGTACCAACAAATGAGTCATTTTGTTGACATGACCTGGGATCAAGTCATTCCACATTGTGCACCTTTTGCAATTTAAAATTTACTGAAACCACTTTCTTATGGATTATGGAAGATAAAAACCATAACCACGCATTAGGCAAGTACTTTAAAACCTTTATCATTTAATCTTTGAGATATGTGAGGATGTTCAATGTACATTCCTTTACTGTCCTTTATACATACTTACTTGACTACTGATGTCATTGTAAAACGTTGACTAAATAAACCTCTTCAGGGTTGATAGAGTTGACTTTTTTACTGTCTTCACTTGTAACATATCTCACAGACAGTACAAGAACCTTCATCTACCTAACACTATATGTACCTATTACTACTAGTAATTAGTTGCCAATGAATGTTTAATTCTGCAGTCTTCTGTCATGTGTACAGGTTATTTTGCTGGGCTCTCAGTTCCACCAGTTTCCTCAGTGTGATGTCTGCATGTGGGTTTTCCTGGAAATAAAATGAAAGAAATGCATTAACAGTTACCTCATGTACACTAAAATCACTGTCATAGTTACACCTAGAATTTTGCACAGTTAACAATTATCCTGTCTTTAACCCTACCTAAATGTATCTAAGAATTATGCAATGCAAGCTACACATACTAAGGATGAGTTCTCACCTGGACGATATCTCTGAAAGGTGTGCCCTTGAGTACAGGTAGGAAGGCCTTGATGGCAGGAATCTCCACATAGATGGAGTCAGAGTAGCACATGTACAACACAGCAGGCACACGGTACACCTGACAGTGACTCAATACTGCAGGGACAGACACACACAAAACAGAAAAATTTAATCAGTCCTATTTTATTTCACCAAAAATTTCTTTTTTTCTGGCCGCATGATAATGAAGCTATAAAATAAAAGGGTATGTCACCCTGTAAAGGGTGGTATAACCCCGACCAATATACAGTTGACTGATCATGGTGATGATGATGATCATTATGAAGAAGGGCAGATGTGTATTTAGATTTAATAAAATGATGGCAAATGCCTCTGACTTTAAAATGCAAAGTGGACCACAGCTTATAGGATTGCACCTCCTTTCCAGTACCTTGTCAGGTATCATGTCAAATAAGTAACAAAAAGCCATGTTTTGAACTCTACTCAAAGGTTAGAAACAGAACAACCTATACTCTCACCTGATGCCGGCAGCCCCTTAACAGTGTTGGGCTGCTCCAGGTACGGACAGACTGGCTTGCCATGGAACTGGTTTGTCTTCAGTCCACGTAGGAATGGTACGGTAACATCCGACAACGACACAGAGCTGCGGAACTCGCTGACTGGCGCGCTGGCCAGGACGCCAATGTACGTGTTGTGGATGTTGATACAGGAGAACAGCTGGAAGAAAATAAAAGGGATGTTTTATACATACATACATGTTTATATGTATAGAACATGAACATATAACAGAAACTATGATTTACCAGAGATTGATGACAGTTCTTTTGATTAGGTGGAAAGTGAAAAATGACACACAACCTGCAAGAGAATACTAACATGTACAGCAGTTTAACTCAAAACAAATAACTTGTGATATTCCAAAACAGAAATCATTGTCATTCTCAGCCTCCTTAGCAGACTATGACTGGGGCTCTTTTGGGGCTTTTATAATGCATTTTTTGTCATGCCATATCCTTCACTATGACTTTGTAAAGCTGACTGACCTGTTGTGTCCATGAGAACATCATCTCTGACGGGACGTCCACGTTACACTGACACAGGATGACGCTGGGGGCTGACTTGAGTCTGTGCAGGAAGCAGGTGGCATCAGCAGGTGAGGTCTGCTCAAAGGTGTTGCAGGTGTTTTCTGACAGGCCACTGCCGATCATCCCCAGGATCTCTGTCTCCTGGTGCAGCAGGTAGGTGTGGATGAAACCTGAAAATTTTCAACAACAGTCATAGTCATACTTTTAATACATTGTAGTCATACTTCTAATGAGTCATGTATCAAATTTTTACTACGTTTTGGTACCAAAGTATGATGTAACTAGATCCCACATTGACAAGGAAACTTAATTGATGTGACCAGTTATGAAAGTCAGTACTAAAGAATTCTCGTCTTTTTTGTTGGACATTTTTGTCTTCTTGCATTACATGTATGCTTATTTCCCCACATAGCAGTTGTATCAGTATACTGTGTAGCCAGGAAAATTTGAGACAAAGTTGCGGCTAACCTGTTGCTACTGGCCCGATTGCCACAATGAGAGCGGAACACTCGATGCAATCATTGGGAGACTCGCTGATCTCCTGTTTGGCCTGAGCAGACCATCTCAAAACTGCACAAGGACTGAGGAAATAGACAGTTACACAAAGTTAGACTTTATGGACAAGATGCTCTAAAATCTGAATCCAAGATCTGATATAATATTAGGAAAACATGGCAGTTTGCTTCAGGATGGTTACGCTATAATGTTATGTACCTATTTTGTGACAACAATTTACTCATTTTCTACACGAGTAGTTTTCTGGAAGGGCCAAAAGATCTTGACGTACACTATATAATCGACAGGTGGCGCTTTTGTAGTACACAACACTAGTCAAAAATTGTTACATACATGTAACTGAAAACAACCAAGGAACAACTGTCAAACTAAAAAGTTCCTCTCTCGAGGAAATTTTGCTTTTAGAAGGATGTTGAACACTCCAAGGGTCAACAAACTTTGACAAAACAATAACAACGTGCACCATGACTTGCAAGGTGTGAGTCGCCACAACTCACTTCGCAAGTTTCGGTTTTATATTAAACTCAAAGCATCAATGGACAAATTAAGAGCATGGTTTTCTTGTCTAATCCCTACCTGGGCTTTTGGCTTGCTTCCTCTTCTTCCTCTTCATCGTCTACTGCTCTGGAAGACGCCAAAACAAGATCACCGAACCCACAGCCAAAAGGTGCTGCCATCTTGATGACCTCCAACCCCTTTGGACTATGCCATTTCAAAATAGGGATATTTCGGGGAGAAGTGGTACAGTCTTTTGCCGCCGACACCAATGCATTTTGCGCACGGGTCCAGTGGCACGGGTCTATTTTGGTGAAATTTTCCTCCCCGTCGCAAGGCCGACTTTGAAATTTTTCATTGGCAAAGTTTAGCTTAAGTTTGGGAAAGATAGTAGAGTGAATTCAACATTTCAAATGTAAAGTGTATTGGAACGAAATTTCACACCGTGGTAAGAGGTCGTTTGAAGGAATGTAAGCTTGCGGATGCTTTTTTTTTGTGACAACACCTGCCCACCCCTTCTTGTTTGTCAAAGTAACCTGACCCTACCAGGGACACAAGATGGCGACCGAACCTAGGTTGGAGAAAAGTTTCGAGGATGAAACCTCGCAGGATTCCTTCGAGACGGACCAGAACGGCAACACGGGAGGCACGGGACTCGGCGAGGACGACGAGGCGTTCGGAAACGTGAATTTCATCCACCCTGGGTTCGACAGGACCGCCATTTTCATCGAGGGCGCGTCGGACTCCGAGTGCCTAGAGGGTAAAGATGGCTCTCACGGACACCCGGACGAGATGGGAGACGACAACTCTGCGCAGGGGTACATCCACCACACGATCTCCCCCGACCAGATCACGTTCTCCATAACCCCGGGACGGTGTAACATGCCCGATCCCACCAACATAGACCACGCTACGTTAACGCTAGAGACCGAATGTCCGACAACAAACAGTAAGGAAGTGAAGAGATACCGATGTACATACTCCGATTGTAACCGGACTTACAGTACGGCGGGCAACCTCAAGACCCACCAGAAGACGCACACCAAGGACTACACGTTCGTTTGTAAGCAGCAAGGTTGTGGCAAAGCCTTCTTAACGTCTTATAGTCTGAAGATTCACGTCAGGGTCCACACGAAGGAGCGGCCGTACAGCTGCGATCAGGCGGGTTGTGAAAAATCCTTCAACACGTTATACAGGTAGGTTTGACATTTTTTATGAATCATGGTTATGTAACACAGATTACAGAGATCAGTGCTTGAGTTCTGTTTATTTTCGTATTTGTTTATCCAAGGTTTTACATTTGAATAACTAACAAGAGAAAGTAATTGCAGCCTGTGATAACTATAATTATCCTTTCATTCTTAAGCAATTAAGTCAATGAGTTGTTTACACTACATGTACTACACACTTTTGACCAAGCTTCAAAATGCTGTAAATGCACATGTTCAGTATAAAAATATTACTAACATTTTTGACATGTTAGACTTCACTCATGTAAGGTAACCTTTACTTGACTGAATGTCAATTCAAACTCTACAAAATTGTTATTATTTAAAATAGTAACACTATGATACAAACCTTGAGATCTGAGGGTTTTGTGATAGAAAACTGGTCAGAAGAAATGAAAGTAAAAGTGATCTCAAACCAGTTTAGCTCACAGAAAAGCTAATCTTCCCCTGGACGTGGCAGAGAAGACAGATGCTAGTTTCAGTATTTGCAGATTTGTTGTACGAGGGAAATTCTTCTACAATAGTCCTTTTCATAGCATATAACACATGTATATCATGTGAGCAACAGCAGCTCTTGAAGTCATTTGAAGTCATACTCCCAACCCTCATGTTCTGGCTGAGGCAGGGCTGCTAACCACTGGACTGTGCACACACTGTGACTGTCAGAATTGTTATAATCTTTCCCTCCCAAGACGTGCTTGTACTGTTGTAGATCAGGGCACCCCACAATGTGGCATGCCTTTTGACTGCCTTCTAGTCTATATACAATGTACAACTAGCTCTGTGGCAACAACATCACTTACAGAAGTATGCAGCATGATATTATTGATAACCCCTATCGTCTCTGCAATGACGCAGATGATTTCTTGTCAGTTGATTTTCCCCAGGGAGTTTTATTAGGCTACTGGCTAATACAACAATTATGGAAAACTGTATTTCCTACTCTGAGTATGAAATACAGTTGTCCATAATTTTTAGCTAGAACAGTAGCCTGTTTGACTCTACTGAAGCTGGTTTCATGTACCAGATTTACATTAAAATTTAAATACATTACATAACTATAAATACAGTAACATTACATACTAGTAAGCAGATTATTGAACACCTCTCTAACCAGGGGGTAGATCTGCTAACAACTGAATTGTTTCTTGTTGTGAGGGCTAGCCCTTTATATTATAATATCCTCCGGCTAGTTGGGCTATTAGCCGGAGATACATACAGCTAGGCAGTCCTGGCTGTATGTGACGTTTTTGTTTATACAGTCTGATAAATCAAATCAAAATCTGCTAAAATTAGTAAAAACAACAAACATGACTTTTCCATCATTGTGTATGGTCAAGTCTGGTGGCTGGGGGTATACGTATGTTTATTGTGCAAACGATGCTGCACTGAAGAGTGCTCAGTCACTTCACTTCACTTTACACGCAGTGTGGTGCTTAGTGTATTGATTCTATCTTAGGAATTAGGTTACAGCATTGTCACAATTTTATTTTTGCTCTGTAAAACGTACAATGCTCTCATGACATGTATTGTTATGATCAATTTTGTTTATGCAAGTGCTAATGATTTTTTTGGAAAAAGGCATGGTATATCCTGTCTTGTTATTTTATATTTTGTGATCTTGATAAAAAGACTCAAGTTCCGACTTGAACAGATGATTTTTGTTCTTTTGACACCAAAGAAGTACATTTTTCAGTAAATATAGATTTAGATGTACATGTACATGTGAAACCTTTTTCTTTTCTTGACAAATCGGTTAGAATTAATACAGGCTAATGCTAGACTGAGTTTCTGTTCCATTTCAACAAAAAGTAATTTCCAGCATTTCTTTTGTTCCTGCATATTTTGGGAAGGCCACACTGGCCGCCTGCCATACCCCATCACTTGTGCAATTAGCCTTTGCGTGAGTGTTTCAAGATGGCTATCTCTGGCCATGGAGCCATCACGGGAAACTCCACAGCAGAAAATTGGATTTCAGTCTGACCATGATAAATTTTTGCTTCGTGCTTTCACTTAAAGATAAAAATGTACCAGGCTCTAGCCAGCACCAGATTTGTCACCAATAAAAAAAGCAATATTTTTCTTGATTTTGTGTGATGAATTTCTAAAAAAAATCAAACTAACACATGTACATGGCCAAGGTTGGGTTATGTTTGCCAGCCAAGCTAAATTTTCATTGTCTTGTATGTAAGCACATTCAGGAAACCATATCTGTGTTGACCAGTCATCCATGTTTGAGTTCATTTAACTCTTAGTCTTACACTGCTAAGGATGACCATGTATTCCCCGCACGGTAAGCGAGTGGAACCAGCTGCCGGGCCCAGTGGTGAGGGCACCGACAGTAGAGGCTTTTAAGGCCAGGGTAGAAGCCGCCCTGCCTTAACCCGTGTACCGCTTCCCCCCTCAGTGATACCCCGTACAGGGGTTGTTCGAGGGTACCCAAAAAGAAGAAGAAGAAGAAGTATTCATGCTCCAAACTGTACCTGACGTCTTTCTGCCGTTGTTCCAGGTTAAAAGCCCACCAGCGTCTGCACTCGGGAGAAACCTTCAACTGTGACTCTGACGGCTGCACCAGATACTTCACTACCAGGTCTGACCTCATGAAACATCTGAGAACTCACACTGGGGAGAAACCCTACAAGTAAGTACTGTACTCACAATGGAGAGAAACCTTACAAAACCTTACAACTGAATACACTTTCTTCCATCTCAACTGAATACACTTTCTTCCATCACAACTGAATACAATTTCTTCCATCACAACTGAATACACGTTCTTCCATCACAACTGCTGAATACACTTTCTTCCAACACAACTGAATACACGTTCTTCCATTTTCAATACACTTTCTTCCATCACAACTGAATACACGTTCTTCCATTTTCAAGACACTTTCTTCCATCACAACTGAATACACTTTCTTCCATTTTCAATACACTTTTTTCAATCACAACTGAATACACTTTCACTTCCTTCCATCATAACTGAATACACTTTCTTCCACCCCAGATGTACTGAGACCTCCTGTGGAAAAGCCTTTGCTGCAAGTCATCATCTCAAGACCCACATAAGAACACACACAGGTGAGTTCTACTGCGGAAAAATAGAACAAAACTAGAGAGGTAACAATTGCAAAGCAAATGCATAAGGCCTAGGAAAAAAAATGTTGTGTTTCCGGTTACCCGACCGACCCTATGAAAAACCCCCCGACCCTAGCCTTTTTTGGGCCGACCAAAAATTTCGAGCGGCTAGCGGTCGGTGAGAGCCCGGGTTTTGTGTACATTCGTATACAAGACAGGGGTCTCCCCAAGCAATGAAACAAGGGCGCTGCGCCTCTCATAAAATTTTCAGCGCCTCTCATAAAGTTTTCAAATGTAGGGTCTTCTCTTCGTACTTTTGCTTGTGTTAGCTTGGCTAATTCGTGAAATTTTTGCTGATTTGGGGGCCAAGCGGCGTCACTATGCCCATCGGTATTGTCTGACAAAAGTTGTGAAAAGGCGCTATTTGAATAACAATAGTCCACTTTGCTACACAAAATCAATGTGTTTGGTAAAATGTTGACACCCTGCTGGCATTTGAAAATCCTATTTTCATGTAAACAACGCTAATTTCTCCATGAAATACAGCCCAAACAGTCAGAGAATAGATTTTAGGGGCTAGTACATGGCGATTTTAACGTGGAAAATCCCCTTTCAAAATTCGGCAATATGGAAGAAAAATAACTCACGAAAATCTTCCCTTCAAATGAGGAATCGGTGCTCCAACAAATTAAACATAGAGAGAAGAACATTTTTCTTTGTTGTGACCTTGTATTCAATCCATTTTTACGAGTTTTGGACACGTTTTCGTGGCCTTGAACATAGAAATGTGTAGCGCTCGGCACGAGGTCGGCCATCTTGTTTTCTGTTGTTTTCTTAAAATCTCCCGATATCTCGCGAGATTCCGTGAGACTTGGGCAAAAACACTGCAGTTTTGACCAAAACCGCTAGATGGCTAGGGTAGAATTACAGGTTTGCAGTAGCAAAACCTGTAATTTTTCTGTTTCTGTCTGGGTGCAAATTTTAACTTTGATTTTTTGAATATCGTGTCGTGGTGTTATTTTTAATGCTAAATTAGAAATTCTAGGAAGCACTTTATTTTTAATTTCCTTTTAGAAATATGTTTTTCAATTTCCAATTTTTTTTAGTTTTATTTCATTTTAGAAATGAAGATTAGAATTTTTAATAGCTTTGTAGACATACTAGTGATATTTTTTCAGTGTTTTCATGTATTTTTGTTTAGATTAAAAATTGAAAAAAAATCTTAATAGTTTTGCCCTGACAAGCTGCATTGTATATTGACATGGAATTAAAAAAAAAAAAAAAAAAAAAAAAAAGGGAATCCCTACCTACCGACCCTAATTTTTTCTGGACTGTAATAGGAAACACAACATTTATTTTGTTAGGCCTAATGTTTACCTAGGTCTGCTCTGTTAACTCTTACTCAAACACATTCGTGTCTATGGTCAGACACAGGAGTCTAAATCCCTCCTGCTATAAAATTGCAACACTATTTACCATGGTGATAGACTGTCTGGCCCAGGTCATTGACCTTTTTTGTTTGGAGAAGAGGAAACTGACCAAAAACAATATGTTTTCCTTCGGTAAGCATAATGATGTTCTTTAAATTTGAGTTGAATGAAATGTTCCAAATGACAAAGATCAAAAGGATGATTAGACAGATGATTCCACTTCTTCAGACATATTTGACTTCATTTACCATGTGTGTATGTGTGTGTCTAGGTGAGAGGCCCTACAGTTGTGAGAAGGAAGGCTGTCAGCGTGCCTTCACCACACAGTACAGTCTCAAGAGCCACATCAAAACTCACGCCAAGAAGGGCCTGTCTGCTCTAGGTTCGCCATGCCCAGGAGAGGTAAGAAGCTGGCTGACAAACGTGATGCTTCTACTAAGTTCTAGAAGTGTCTTTTGCAGTTTAACCTGTGTTCTTTCTGTGATAAAAATTCAAGAATTCAAGCTTGTAAGTGTTATGGAGAGTACCTTCTGTAAATTCTGTATAGATGTATCTCCATTACACATAGAGAGGGCCAACTGGAGGTCCCAGGCCAAGATTAAAACCGCCTGGAGAGAGATGTCTACAGCCAGCATGCATAAGTTAATGCCCACGGAGGATTGATTGACCATTTGTGTCAGTCAAATTGGTTCTGTAATTTTCTTAAAACTCTTAAATACTGATTTGAAATTTCTCACCCAGGATGGCCACATCATCACCACGACAACAGGAGCAATAGAACAGTGGTCGCTCGGCAGCCAGTTTGTTCTGGCCTCGTCTGGCGAGCTGGGACAAGGCGATGCCAACTCACTCTTAGAACAGATCCAGGCACAGGCAGCACAAGACAGCATGGTTTGTTTGTTTGTTTGTTTGTCAGGTTTTCACAAACACTATTGTTTTCACTCCTTCCCCTCAAGTCTTGTTTGCCATGTCTGAAGCAAGAAACTCTGTGCTGCTAGTTACCCACACACCCAGATTACCAGAAGGTCAGGAAGCTAGTAGTTACTCAGCACAAGCCACAAGACCAGTGGGTTCTTGTATTGTTAAGATGTTACATGACATGTACGTAAATTCTATTGAGCAACAACCCACCAGCTTTACAGACATAAAGCTTCATATGATTATATCCCCTGAAACAGGTTGTCAGATCTCCAAGCTAAGGTATTTCTAAAGAAAATCTGATTGAAAGATTTAGTAATGACCTCCTCCATCCCACTCCAGGCACTCCCCACCATCTCCACCGACATGTTGACTCCCATCTACACGGACCAGCAGGGAAACCAGATCGTGGCGTTAGGACCGGACACCGGCGTGGCTGTCACCACCCAGCAGCCAGCTTTTGTAACAGCAGGGACAGGTATGTTTCAGGGACTGTATGTGTAGGCACTCACCCACGCTCACTGTCCAGTTTAGTGTCTGTTGTTCCTTGTCTTCCAAGGGTTAGACCTGCTTGCACACTGATGATGAGGCAACTTCCAACAATGAATGGATAGTGAGTGAGTGAACCACAGCTTAATGTCCAATCCTAAGGGCTGTAGCTCTTTCCAGCACCAGTACAGTTACAGTCAAGCCAGTACAAGTGACCACCTCTACATATTGAGGACCACCTGGCCAGTTTTCGGTGGTCCCTTAGATAATTTTCCCAATTGCAATGACAAAAACATTTGTCTTCTCCTGCTGGCATGTTTTACACAATATTTTCAAATAATTTGATGTCTCAATCAGGTCAGGTCTAGGACTTTTTTTGCCCTGCAGTGGCATAGTTACTGCCGCATTCGTTGCATTTCGCTGTGGCGTAATGCGTTGCACGAGAAATACTATAGATGGTACTGTATAGACGGTACTGTATGTGCAACCCATATACGTTGTATATATGGGCTCCGCAGGACAACGGTTAGTAGTAGTAGTCTGTATGATTGACATTCCTCTACGTTTTCTTCTCCAACCCCAGGCTCAACCCAAGTGCATCAGGCTGACTACAGCTCCCTCGGGAGTCCGGTGGAGGTGCTGCAGTCATCGCCCGGGCAACAGTTGCCGCAGCAACCGTCCACCCTACTGCTGCCCCCCGACCTGCAGCTGCAGCCCCAGACTAACCTGATCCCCCCCACCATACTCATGAACGTGCCCGTGGTATCTTCCCAGGGGGAGGGGCAGGCTGACAACTCACAGGTACACCCAGGAACACATCATTTACTTGTATATCTGATAAAAGACTACAAGTGTGTTGGCCTCAATGAGTGAACATAAAGCTCCCCAGACTAACAGGCGGGTGACACGCCAGTCAAAATCCCATCACGAAAACACTCTGGTGGTCCCTGTCTCCCACACAAACAACCATGTGAGAACTTTTGTACCAACAACTGTTAGGCTCTGGAACAGTCTTCCAAGGGAGATCGCTAAGATCAGGGACAGACAAAGATTCAAACGTGAAGTTAATTCTTTTCTCAGCGCAAACCTCTGACAGCATTCTGTCTACAAAGGCAGTCCTGCTGCTAATGCTGAGTGAGAGCTGACAAAAAAAAAAAGCTCCGTGAACAGTTTCATTATGTTGGTGAATAACTAGCTATAGGCTAACTACATCAAGCTTCTAACTGCCTTTCTGGTCAGGCCCATAGAAGCCAACACATCTAAGTCAGCAGACTTATGTGGTAACAAAGACCAGTTTAGTGTTGGAGGTTGTGATGACTGGTTTCCATAGTAATAAAGAATCCTAAGCTCATAGTGGTAGATCTGGGAATGGCATTGGTTCTCGAGTTAAAGGCCCCATCAGCCCTGACAATGAGAGACATTGTAACACAGGCTGTTGAATAACATGGTAATGATTGATGTTTCAGTATTCCTTTCTGTACTTTCCTCTGTCAGGCAAGTCCTTTTAGGTGTGCCTTGGAGAACTTATTTGAACTGAAACTAAAGCTGTAAAACTTCCTATGTCCCAGGTGTTTACACTGAAGGAAGTGAAGATGCCGTCAGCTGGATCGTCAGTACAGCCTGGCCAAGACGTGAACAGTGCACAGGTGGACACTCAGATAGCCTCCCTGCTGCAGCACATGTCACAACAGGTGAGGGAACACAGCTCAGGACGTAACATTTCTAACTACAAACTTCTAGAAATGAGCGCATGCCATACAAATATATCAGTGATTGGTTTTGGTATGATTATTTTAATTTCCTAAATCTATTCTTTTTTACTACTCTGGAACCCAGGTCTACTAGTATTAATGTAAATGTACATTGAGAATCTCATCACATACTCCATAGTTTTTTGTAAGGTAAATTAGTCTCATAGTATTTTTTATATACATGTACCATGCCATATATTGTGCCTTGTACAATTGTGTGCAGTAAAAGTTTATCTGTCTATGAATTGTTTCCCACCCCAGGTACAGACATCAGTGGGACCCACAGCAGACAGCAGCTCCACTCAGGACACTGACCTGTCTCAGTTCCAGCCTGACTCACCACAGACATACCCGGTAGGGGAACTGTACTCTCTAGTAGTTTGCTTGCACACTGTACCAGCTATTGCAATAGTTTTGATGAAAGCATGTGCTAAATACCTTGAGTCTTGATCATTGCTGTTTTTTGTTTGTCTCAGTTAAACCTGGTCCAGACAGCAGGACAGCAGGAGGTCATACAAACCCTGGATCAAGGTCAAATTCAAGGTCAACTGCAAGGTCAGACACAGCAAACAGTGAGGAACGTTCCGCAGCCGACGACGACTGCCCCAGCCACCAGTGCAGGTGGGAAGGACTGTTGTACCACCCGACTTGGCGACAGGATTACGACCGTGTTTCTGACCAGGCCGGAGGAGCTACAGAGCATCGCACCACAGGCCGCAGAACTCCTTCCTACGCTGACACAGAGCGCGGTGACGGTCGGGAAGCAGCAGTCGACCAGCGATCCCGGCCAGCCCATCTTGCCCGTGATCGTCATCAAGACAGAGTCAGACGCCAACTGTTGTAAGTGCACCTGTGACTGCAAGGTGAAGCCCTCTTCTCCAGAGATCACGGCAACACCGTCAACAACAACAACAACAACCACAACTTCTAGTGCCTCACAACAACAAATATTATCTCCTCAAGTGCAGCTGTCTCCAGAAAGAGTTACACAGTGATGTGTACTAATTTGCTTTACTAAAACTCAAGGTAGTTCTCCAAGACTTTCAGTTATATGGGTGTCTTGTTAACCTGTGGCTCAAACTAAGGCTGATGTTCTGTTTTTGTTCATTTTTGTTCAGCACCATGCAAAAAGAACTAGACATAGTTAAAACACAATCTTCTTTTATTACCAGTCTGACTGGTATATCTGTTTGGAAGATTGTATTATTTGTTACCTCCAAGTCAAATGACTTATTCTTGAAGTTGTATACTTTTTGTAATTGTACAAAGTAAAATAGCTTGAGTTCATTTATCGTTTTTCATGAGTAAAATGGCCAGTGTTCCTTTTTCTTATCGTGAATATCCAGAGTCATAGCTGGAGGACTGAAGAAAGGGGACAGCATTTAATGTAAGGTTTGTAAGTTTTTGTATGAAAACACCAAAGCAGCATTGAGAAGTATATGTAGTGTGTTAATGAATTTAAATATTACGTAAAATTAAATGGTATATGCATTTGTTAGCAGATGCTTTATCTAGGACTTATTATGCTTAATTATGCAGAGAAAATATTTGTATTTAATGCCAAACTAATACTGTTCTTGTAGCAAGCAACAGCTGTAAATGCGTACAATGTAGCTTAGATTGTAAGTTGTCATATGATAGTTTTTCAAGCTGAGTTAAAATGGTATTTCAAGTGCTATGATTGGCACATGAATTGGCCAATGAGAAGTTACTATTCCATGCTGTATGCTTAGCTATTGCCTCATTTTTGCTGCTTATTTCTGATTGGCTGAAGCATGTTTTATTAGATCCTAGGCATTACTATAATATTAAGAGAGTTATTTCTTATTTGTAATATTTGCTAGGAACATAGCAAACTATAGCTTTATCTAAATTTTGTGGTTGTTGAAGAATTGTAAATATACCAAAGGACAACTTACAAGTTGAACAATTGACTACATAAACATGTCCTCTGTAGATGAACAAGTAACATAACAATGTAGCTATGCACAATTTTAGCCCAAACCAAAGCTGAATGGGAAGCTTTAGGGGCTCATCTGACTGATGGAAGTGGTGCTTGGGGGCCTTGACTGACAGAAAAGTTTCAAACCAGAGATGTCACATTGAGGCTGTCCTCTACGGCCCTGTATGAATTATTTGAGTCATGCAAATTCTACTGTAGACATGGCTCAAAAATGAAATGTCCTTGCAGGGCTCGAAATTAACATTGTCCCAGTGTCAAATGACACAAAATTTTCAGCTCGGGACAATTCAAATTACGTTTCGGGACAATTTCGGGGCAATTGAAAAATTCTCATCTGAGACTGTCCACATCATTTAGGAACATGATCCATCCATCCTGCTGCGGGCTGCTGGTAGCCCATAATACTCTGACAAACATTTAAATTTGACCAATCGGGGATTCCAAATGTTGCATGGGGAGGGGGGGCGTTGAAGATGGTGCTGCGCCCATGATACTATCATGCATTTCCCTACAGTCAAGGAAAATGATGGACATTTACTGTACTAACTTAGTGGACTTCAAGTTGTACAAATTCAGTTGTTGTTGTTTTCTTATTGTTGTCATAAACTTATTTCCTGAAAAGCAGGCTGGGACAGTCCATCCTCAGTTCGGGACAATTGGAATCTATTTTTGGGACAATTTTGGGACAATAGTAAAAAAAGTTAATTTCGAGGCCTGACTGGGAACTCTAGTGGCAGCGCAGTACTTTGCCGACCAGGCCAGGAGGACTCATGAGGGCAAAAACATCCCATCTTGCCACAAGCTTGGCCATATCCAAGCCCACATGGTGGATGAAATGAAGATCAGGATGAAACCTGAACAGTAAGTCACTTGGTCTGTTCAAGATAGCATTGTAGCATTCCATGCGGACATACGTGATTATACTTACATATACAGGTAGAGCAGGATTACTGTGAGATATTGTACATGTAATATTATCTTTGATTCCAAGGACATTGTGGACCAGCTTTAGTTGTACTGTGCAACAAATATAGAACAGGAAGAACTTCAAACAAAGTTTTTTTCCAAACCACATACAAACCAAGGTGACCTTAATATATAATATATAGCTTCAAAAATGAGCAATTTGGTCAATGTTTGCTGTAAATAGATTTCCACTCCTATGATTTATTTTGCTCTCCCAATGCTTTCCATTTTGGGATTAGAAAGCAACTAGTTTTTAGTTACCATGCCTGATAAAAACAGTTTAGCTTCACATTTAGGCAGGCATCTTAACTCCTGAAATAAAATGTGTAACATAAAAAAAAATATACATATATATATTGTACACCAACTGTTTTTTAGGTGACAGGTACTCATTTTAAGTAAACTATGTATATTGATTGTTTTGGTTATCCCTTTCAGGTCCAATATTTTTTGCCTTCTGTAAATTTTGTGTTAACCTGTCAATTCCAGGGTCCGTGGTTTCCCTCTGCGTATGACCGCTAGTACACCAGTGTACCCCAGCCAGTCAGTGGATGTCATCCCTACCACCACTAGTGTACCAGGACAGCCATGGAAACCACCAACAAAGTTGGATGTCGTCGTGATAAAAAACCATGCTTTTGATTCAGCTGAAAGAAGCAAGGATAACACAAAGAAACGTAAAACTCTGTCCAGTAAGTTCAACGCGCCTCTAAAAGGACAGATTGGTGTTCGACAATACCATCGCACGGACATGTCCAGAATCTTGCCACATAGCCGTATTGGACTTTAAAGGCACCCAAAGCAACTTGAGGCTGGTATAACTGGAAAAAAAATGAAGAAGGAAATCTGTATGATAAAGGCATTCACTGCCTCCTTTCAGCACATTTGCGACATTTTTCATACTTTGGGTGGTTAGAAACAGCACAAAAACAAGCCACCAGACGAGTATTTTAGTTATGGGTACCACCCTAAACTCGGCTAGCTCCATGGAGCTAATTATTCTCAGATTTTTACAGCGTTCTCGCGACACAGGGACATAAAATTTTTACTCCTTGAATAGCAACATGGAATGGGAAAGGGTTAGTTCAACTTACTATGTG
>NW_017804553.1:176534-195365 GCF_001625305.1 Branchiostoma belcheri
ATCTGAGACTGTCCACATCATTTAGGAACATGATCCATCCATCCTGCTGCGGGCTGCTGGTAGCCCATAATACTCTGACAAACATTTAAATTTGACCAATCGGGGATTCCAAATGTTGCATGGGGAGGGGGGGCGTTGAAGATGGTGCTGCGCCCATGATACTATCATGCATTTCCCTACAGTCAAGGAAAATGATGGACATTTACTGTACTAACTTAGTGGACTTCAAGTTGTACAAATTCAGTTGTTGTTGTTTTCTTATTGTTGTCATAAACTTA
Source organism: Branchiostoma belcheri (assembly GCF_001625305.1). Lineage (NCBI taxonomy): Eukaryota > Metazoa > Chordata > Leptocardii > Amphioxiformes > Branchiostomatidae > Branchiostoma > Branchiostoma belcheri. Next base: position 176,813 of record NW_017804553.1, read on the forward strand.
TTTCCTGAAAAGCAGGCTGGGACAGTCCATCCTCAGTTCGGGACAATTGGAATCTATTTTTGGGACAATTTTGGGACAATAGTAAAAAAAAGTTAATTTCGAGGCCTGCCTTGTAGTATGGTAGTTTGACTGAACCTCACTTTTCGCTCCTTGAGCGCCGGACAAAGAGCTGGTGCTTCACAGGCTAGTAGTATAGCAGTGTACTAGAATACCTCGTGGTCGTGTACCAAACCATTTGTTGTCATTGTTCCTCACATGATATGATGACATTGTAAGACTTTACCAGTTTCTGCAAACTGGTGCTTCAGGTAGTGACATGTTCAAACTCTGTGTAGTTATTTCTGCTGACATCATTGATTCCTGTGCACATCTGTCTGCTGACGTCATTGACATCTGTGTACAACTGATAAGGTCATAAGTACCTATGACCATCGAAATGTTTAGTGTGACCTATGCCTCATCAGGTGTTGATTATTATGATATTATATGAAATATAGTAGATTGTAGCAGTCTTCTACAGTTTTGCATGTTCAAAGTTTGTCTACTTAATGTGCTATGCTGCAAATTAACTGCCATTTTGAGTGTCAAAATGCTTTCATTGTCATGAAGTATTGCAATTCTAATGACAAGGTTGGAGTAGCCTTCAATATTTCCAATATGTTACGTTATCAAATACAAGTACCACTCTACACATCTCCACGAGTTTCTTGTTAGCTTGGTGTGTTTTCTGTTCTGCGTTGATGATGCAAAATGAACTTAGAACAAGTAGGTATGAGTTTTGGACTTTGAAAGCTTTGCAAATTCTGATAACTATGTACAAGCTATGCTTGATTGAAATGGAGCTTTTTTTCTTGTGAATCTAAAACTTGAAATCTTCCTCTTTGTGTATAATCTTAAGATACTTATTGTAGATTTTGTGAAATGAAGGTACTAGAAGGTATATTTGACCTAACCTTGTAACACGTGTATGCATAAAATATTATATTTCGTGTAACTTCACAAGCTGTGCCATGTAAGAACAGTTTAAGAAGCTGGCCTCATATTGACTCCATATGAGCTGACACACTATCATGTACTGAAATTTGTTTATAGCTTGATACTATGGCAATATCACGTTTTGTTTTAAGTTGTTGTTTTTCGTTTAAGGTTTATGCACAATGCAAGCACACTCTAGCTCAGATACATGCCCCACCTCCACTGAAAATCAACATTTACACAATGTTAAAGACATGAACTTGAAGTAGTGTGTGAAAAATATTCAAATCGTTCTCTGGTTTTTGGTAGACTACTACTTAAACAAATAATGTAGGAAATATTTATTCTCTGTAGCTAGATGCAATACCAACCTTTTCCACGGCGCTGTGTGCCTGATGATCTCACCCGGTATGTGCCGCTCTGCTGCGATCACTTACCTTTGGATGTTATCCTGCCTACTGAGCTACAAACTTACCGGAAGTGAATAATTTGGTGGCGCAAACTGCTGTATTGACCTTGGATTCTACCTGAAAAATACTAGACACAGATTACCAGAAGGATATGTCTATAAAGCTTTTGTTTATTTCTATTCCCTTGCGATCCAACGAAAATGCTGGACATGTTGTGCGTACGCAAAGGGTTCCTTTGAATTTTTCGGCCCCCTGAGCTGGGCCTGGCCTGCGCGTCCTCCCCAGATCGGGGACATTGAACAAGGAGGATATCAGGAGTGCAGGTGAACACAACATCGGTAAATGTCTGCCCGGCTCCGTTGGTAGGTAAAAAGCCGTGCGCGGCCCCGGTAGCACTAATAAGGGTTACCTACGTACGTGTGCGCGGCCCAGCGTAAGATCGACGATATTCGCACGAATAGGGTAGTTTGCGCGCCCCCGCTCTCAGGTGAAGAAACTCGCAGCCTGCGACTTTCGTCCCCTAGGAGGACGAAACTCGCTGTGCGATTCTCTGCAAATCGCATACGATTACATACCTGCCACTGACACATAACCAAGGTTCAGTCAGAAACATGGTGGCCCAGTTCCATCCAAATGTTGGACTTCGGAAGCAATACAGTGTGGGATTTGTCGGCCAGGTTTTTGTGTTAGTGGGCCATACTTTGCAAAAAGTGGGCTTACATTAGTGTTTTATAGTGGACACAAGTTTTTTCAAGGCAACTATCAAGGCAATCTAACCATATAGTCCAGGGATTTGTTTAAACATAATGTATGTTGTGTTACAGGTTTTTGTATGCTGCACATTCAATATACTGTCAATGTGCCACTTGAAAAATATATTGAACTAATAATAACATGTGGAAGAGTTTGGAACATCTTTATTATACTGTTGTATTCAGAACTTACAAACGTAGTTTGTACATCTAGATATCTGTTTTTATAAGAGATGCATATTAGGCAACATTGACATATGGACTTCTATTATATATACTGTTACATGTAGATAATCCTGTTGCTCTAATGTAAAACTTCTATACGTTCATATGACCACTCTATATGACCCTTAGCCTGGATACTATGCTTGTTAGTTTGCGCTCACTCCCATATTGCTCGCGATCACAAGTAAGCATAAACTAACAGTGATAGGTGATTATGATTCTTAGGAATTGTTTGTAATTTCTGCTAGCATAATCCAACCAGGTCACAGTTATCCACCACCCTGCAAAAATGCATTATAGCAAGGACGTCCTTGTAAAACGTCCTTGATTAAAGAGTTCTCCAAGGCAACGTCCCTCAGTATAATTGAATGCACTTCTGCTCATCTAAACTGCACACTTGGGGGTGCTGCACTCAGGCCAGAGATCTCTCAAATACACTGTTTTTCGAAGTGGCAGAGATACTAGTACGTATGTAACTTGGTGGATAAATGTGACTGGAAGATAACGTTACACACATTTTGTTATGAAGGCTAAGCTAGAGAGCATTCTATCCACTAACAGTGAACAAACAGTAATTAAGGGGGTGTGAAGTATCTTGTCTACATGTATTCTGAAAAGTAATTTTGATTGCAAATGTACTTGCGATGGTGCCCTGGCGTCAGGGTCTGTCTACTGGGTAGACTTTGTTGTCCGCAAAACTTTTTGGAAGGCATTGAGAAGCCAGTGAGTTAGAGAGATAAAATAAACTTGACTGCTGTATGAGACAAAGTGTTGTTGTTCTTTATATCACTCTTCAATGTATGCAAGGGCGTTCTACAAGAGGTTCTGTAGAACGTCCTTGATGTATGTGTGTGTAACAGAGCTCCTTGCATGCTCTACATCCAGTATAAAACAGATGTGTGTGTGCACATAATGTTATAGTTAAATGTCTTTGGAATTATGAAGCCTTTTGAACTACTGACGTAGGTACAGCACATGTTTTTCAGAGTGCCATCCTCAAAATGTCAATGTTTTGATAAGAAGGTAACAGCACAAAATGTACATCAATGGGGATAAGTAATTACAAAATAGAAAACAAACTGTCAATTTTAGCAAAGAGATAATTTACAAACAGTCTGAATGTATTCCTGGTGAAATGGGTGAAATAGTTTCCTTCAAACTACTCCAATTAAAACTTTCACAAACTTTCAGCTTGCAGCTCCTGATTTTTGGTACATTCCATTCCCTCAAACACCCCCTCTGTAGAATGGGCCCGTCCTTTCGCACGTGACGTCACATCATGGCGGACAACATGAACGGTTCTCCCGAAGCCCAGGTAAAAAACGTTGATTTTTCCCGCGCATTGAAGCTATCATTTTAATTCATATCACCGTTTCATACAGATGAAAGTCGTAGGTCCTTGCGTCTTCGTCCGATTGCGATTTTTTCCCAGTTGGACTCGCGGAGGCTGAGAATTCCATCGTCTGTTTTGGTATGCCGAAGTTGGACATGGGCCGAACGTCTGTCTCCAAATTTGGCGATTTGGCGAAAAATTCGCGACTGGGACGTCGAGAAAGTGTCTAAGTTTCGTCAGGAAAATGTCAATGTCGGAGCGAGACTTTGGATGATTCGATGATAGTGGTTTAGAACTATCTAACTGTCCTGTGGCTTACTAGCTAAGGATTGTAAGACACGGAAGCACATGGGCTGTGGAAAAAAATGTTGTGGGGAGGGCGAGGGGGGTAGAGTTAGGGGGAAGCAGTTTAGTAAAGCTATGTTAAAACTTACGATCGTAAAATCGTACTGCCATGTAATTACATACAGCTACAGTGAAGTAGTTACATAGATTAACCCCATGAAACTGTAGCTTTAAAGAACTAATTATTTCATGTAAAAGTCAGTGTATAAGAGTTAGACTATTCTATAATTTCCTTGTCCACAGTTGTTTTAATATAAAATTCTATTTTCAATTATATGGCACCAAGAAAGTCAGCATCTCAACTGTGTGTAGATTTTCTAACATAACTGCTTAACAAGCACAGAGTTCAAAGCAGGAAATAATTTGATTGAGAACAATTTCTCGTGAATTGAAGAAAAATCTATTTCATTCCCCAGGGTAATCTAATATTCGTCCCAAATTTCCACACTGCCTATCTTCCCCAAGGCATAGTAAGCACTAGATGTGGGCATTGCCTATTAATTATATAAGCCCCAGACTAGACAAACTGGTTTAGTTCAAAGAACGTTATCAATTATGACACCTCATTGTCTGTACATTACAAGTTGTGTGTCTATCATCATATAGGAGCCTGGTGTAATGATTGCTACCTTCAGTTCTAACTTTTACAACCCTGTTTAGACTGATACTGGTACTGGCTTATTGTTTGAAGTACTATTTTGCTTCTGAGATTATCTTGATTTCAGTAGATTGCCACTTATAAAGCTGTTATGACACCTGAAATATCATAGTACATATATAGCTTAAGTACTGTTTAAAGGAGTACTAACCTCCAGAACGAAGTGCTATTTTCCGATACATCATGCTGCAATGAATACATAACTAGCCGACTTTTTACATAATTTCGCTTGTACAAGTTGCGCGGCGCATGTTTGTAAAGTGATATTAATATCATTTTCCCCCATGCTGAACCACAATTGATACATCCGGGAACTCTGGCTTACGCAATACCCATACACTTCAGGTCAACATAAACATTTTTTGGCGAAAATGGTAGGAGACAAGCACACTAACAAGCTGATTATTGAGAAATTACTTGCTTTACTTTGCTTGACCTGTGGCTTGGATATTATAATATCATGATGTCGAATACAGTGGGCGCCAGTTTCATCCTGTGTGTTTTGAGTTTCTCAACTCATTTGCATGTAAGTATAACTTGAACAGATAATTAGATTACGCCACTTATGAAAAAGATAAATAGATTACGCCGTTGTTTTCATCATCAATATTTGCGGCATAAATGAGGGGCGATAAGGACACCAAGAAGGGCAATGGTTGGTAAGATACCAAAGAACACAAAACGGTACGAATTTTTCTTATCGCCCCCGAAATGAGGTCTGTAACGTAACTTTTTGTTTAAAACATAGGCACTAATGGGGTAGCGTGGTGTATTCTGGGATAGTTTTGAGGGTATTTGGAGAGTTTGTCCTGGATTCGATGCGTTTTAAGGCTTGCTCGCAAAATGGGCATTTAATTATATACTGTAAAATAATATGCATTTTTAACTTCCAAAAATAAATGCCTGTCGAAATATAGCACCCCTTTCTGGAGGTTAGTACTCCTTTAAAGGAAGCATATACCAATCAGGTGTCAATGTCTATTGTTCTCATTTTTACATAAGACATTTTGAGTGCTCTCAGAGTCTGTTAGATAAGAGTAAGTCAAGAAAATAATCTCAAAAAGGAATTTCTCAATGTCTTGAGTCTTGGTTGATACCTGACGTCCTTCCCTCCAGGGTGTAGCATCAGAACCTACTGCCCAGGAGGTCCCAGCATGCTCAGTGATGTCTCAAGACGCAGAGCCCGACTGCAGCATCCTTGAGGAGACAGCAGACATCAGCACCCCTCCCCCTGAGGAGGACACCCCCAGCCCCAGCCCTAGCCCCACCCCCGAGTCAGACCTGAGAGAAAATGGCAGTTCTGCAGTTGACAAGAAGAAGGACAAGAAGAAGACCAAGAAGGGTGAGTTTACAGCGCAAGAAAACTGATTTAGACACTTCGTGTATTTCCTCTCATTCCCTCATCCCTGACTTCTGGATTCTGCTATATACTTTGTATGAGCTCTTGAAATTTGATTTTACTCTACAATTATACTCTACTTACTACACAATACTGTATATTGATATCACTGCAAGTTTGGTCTGGGGAACCCGGAAAGGGCTAGAATGAAAAACACTCATTTAGGATTTTGTGTCATACATAAATTTCCTGGTTAAGATAAAGTTTCACAATTGTGAAAAAACGTCCCTCAATTCTTGCAAAAATATATTCTGATAGATATGTATTTAGCAATAAGTCTTTAATACCTTTATCCCATTCCCCACCAAACAACAGTGATTCCTGTGAAACATTAATTGTATCAAACTATATTATTGTTTGTAAAGCAAAATTCCCATTGCTGACCGAAAGACATTTCCTTTCCTTTTCCAAAAATTTGTATGTGCATGTGTATGTAACGTCCCCAGAAAGGGTACGTTGGAGCAAAGTCAAACTCAGAGTCAGACTGGTGTCACTACCAGACGCACGCCATGTGGCCCCTGCCGTATATAGCTGTATAACCTCGCCCTCCATCATGTCCCTTACACAGCTGCAGGGCTATATTTAGTCAGGAATGAGCTGTATTTACCCAGGACAGTCTCTTCACTCAGATTGTGCAACAACTGGCAAGGAAAACAGCTGAATCAGCAAACGTTTACTAGTACAAATGTACTTGGAAAATATTATTTTTTGCAGTATTCATGCTGAAAAATGTGTTATGACATTTGCTGCTGTCAAAGTAAAAGAATCATGGCAATGACATTCACCAATAGTCAAGTGTAACATTAGAATACCCCTTACTCCATAATAGATGAAACAAAATTGAATGATGTAGGACCCCTATAATACATGTGCATGTATTATATATATCTACAGCTGCTCTGATAGTGCCAGTTGTTTTGTTCCATCATATTAATGTATGATACCACCAGTGACAGGGTGTTTGTGATTCAAATCAATTCACATGATGCCATCACTTGTCAGTCAGGACGTGTCATATACAGGGAAATTTCTTATCTAAACAAGATTTTTAATCACAGAAAACGTTTTAATGTACATGTTAGGTAAAGACATGTATGAAATTGAGTAAGTATATTGTCTTTGAACCATTTTTGCTGGATGCAAAATGTAAAACACACAAAATTGAGCCATAATAGATACGGTTGTTCCCATGAGAACCGACTCAACAATCTATAGAATAGAAGCACAAAATGTCAATACCTTGTTTTTGGAACATTTCCAGCCACAATCTTCCAACAGACACAAACTGAATTATTTAGTTTGTGCAACATCCAGTACTTTTGCTGCAGACAGTTTACCGTGATGCCAATATCCTATGTTCTCCATTTTTATCAATGTTGGAGATTCGGAATCAATAATACATGCTAACTTTGCTAAGCGTTCCAGGTTGGCTAATGATTTTACATAGATCTGTGCTATATGATAGCATGGTAGAGCCAGTAAGATATTGATTATTTATTGAACTAGCAGAAAGTCTTGCAGTGGTGCAAGGTGCAATGTTTTAACGCAAATTCATTAAAAGTCTCTAAGATAACTACGTAAGAGTATATATTTTCATATCCTGATGTTGACCTTGACCTTAACCTTGACCTCCTGTAGGGTACAGGTGGGGCATTGAAGCCGCCTTACAGAATACTGGCCCTGATGGTAAGATAGAACTCAGCTGTAGGGGTCATGGGTTAAGGTTTCAATAACCACATGTGCACACAGACAGGGTCTTGGTGGGTCTAGGATGATAAGGCAATTGATGTGGAGATAAGGGTTACAACTTACAAGGGAATGGTGGCCAGGATATAAGCTAAATATGGTAGTGATAAAAATGTAAAGATGCACGGCATAGGTATAACCTCAGAGAAGCAATATGAATCACAGGTTAACAATTGTATAAAGGTGTTAACTTAATGGGTCTAAGATAGTTGTAATCTAAAGCAAAGTGGAAGTAAGGCTTACAAGTTACAAGGGTGTCCAGGATATGAGATGTAAAAGATGCACAGTGTTGACTTTAAAATCTGAGAACTAATGAGAATTACATGTAATAATATGAATCACAGGTAAATGACTGAATAAATGTCTTGAGGATTCAGACAAGTCTTTTCTTTTACCTGTGATTTGCCCTCAGGGTGTGTCAGACCCAATGCCTGCATTGCACCAGCTATGCAGATACAGTAATATATTGGGAAAGGGAGGTTTAATTTTCACTGTGTTTTTGATTTGCAATTGATACAATTCTGTAGTACAGTAGTTATACAAGGGAGACATAATTTGCAGATCATGTGGAGAAGACGAGAAATTAATAAAACCTCTGCAAAAGTTTCAAGATTTATAGTAAGCTGAACCTGGGTGAAGATCCATCTCTGTTTCCTTCTGTCTCTGTCCCTGTCCACAGGCAAGCAGGGCGGAGCCGAGGGTAGCGCAGTGGACGGTAAGAACCCCTCGCTTCCACCTGCAAGCCCGGGGCTCGCTCGCAAGCAACAGTCGTGCATGAGCTTGTGGTGAAGCTAGCTTGGCCTGTTGTATACGTACCTGCTCAGCCATTATGTTCACACTGGTGTCCTGTGAAGTTTAGTAACAGCAGGGTTGTGATTAGCCTGAGTGTCAGCCTTTTTAGCTTTTGTTCACTCCCTACGATCCGCTACCGGGATCGTGGGCAGCAGACGAAAGCTAAAAAGGCTGACACTCGGGCTATGTTGTGATCTCTGGGCAGTGCTAGCTTAACTTTGGCTCACTTTTTTTTAATCTACGCATTGGTTTTGCACACTACCAGAGAGTCCTTTTTTGTTGTGAAGTAACTCCTTAATAAGATTACCACCTTAAAGTTAAAGTTGCATGAAAAAGATGTACAAAAGTGAGCCAAAACTACAAACCTGCTGGGAGATAAATTTGTTGGTTCTTGGATTTGCCTAATGATGAAGTAAAACTTGGAAGAAGTCACAGAAAAGCAATTTAGAATTTTACACACTGTAAGCCAAACAAAATTTGCTCCAGTTGCTTTGAAAGCCTTCAAAAAAAAATTTTTCAACATTTCTTCTTCAGTTTGGAAGTTGTCATAGGGAAAATCTAGGAACCAAATGATTGCTTTAGTCGTACAGTACATTTACAGATGACGTGAACAGTATGTGACGTATGCATGGATGCCTGGTGTGCCACAAGCTAGGACAACATTAATATGGGACTAATGCAAACATCGTAGATGTCTGCATGGCTCGTAGTGGTGTTACTCAGAAGTTGCCACTGCTTTAAATAAGCTGATTGATCAGTTAACCAATTTGTGAATAATTGTTCACTTTTTGTTTCATCTTCAGATGCAAACAAGGAAAGCTTCACTGCTTGTTTTTGTCGCTAATGACAACATTTTTTGCAGAATCCTTGGTTGTGCATGGCTTGCGCTCCTCCCCAACTAACAAACATTTGTCATGGTAACTGTTGTTATGGGTAACCCTTGTGGGGCCTGCAGAGGTTGTTTAGGTGTCCGATGTAACTTTTACTCTGTGCCTGCAGCCAAGGAGATTGAGCAGACCATCAAGCAGACCATGCAGACCCTGAACGCAATGGACAACCCTGACGAAAAATTGGCTGCAATCGTGAAAAGATATGCAGAACTGGTAAAGTCAATGTATTTTTCTTTTCTCCATGTATAAAAATTATACTGCCGGACACATCTGCCCACACAAATTTGAGTATGTACATGTAAATGACATTCCTACATGCTTTGGTGTAACTTGTTCATGATGATGATGATGATGATGTTCATAGAAAGGCTGATAAAAAGTTGCCACAAGTCAATAGACATACCTGCGATACTATGCCATTTATGATAGTGTGTTTGTAAAATGGGTAGCATTCTTAGATGTCATTGAAAGATATTATAAGGAAACATATGTATCTGACAGTTTTTTTTTACAGCTGGGTGATCACAGGTCCCTTCAGAGAGAATTCAAGGCAAGTCAGCGAATGCAGACACAGGTAAGCCCAAGGGCAACAAAGAACTGTTCGCTTCTTCAAAATACAAACGGTTTAATCTAAACTACATCAAATGACTTTTCACACCCAACTTATCTATAATTACATGTAATGAGTAAATGTTTCATATTGTACATAATCCTGTCATTAAAGACTCTCTGTCCATAAAGACTCTACTTTCTGTTTTAAAGTCCATGTCTTTAAAATTTGCAAACCTTCCTCTCCTACATGTGTATCTCCTTTCAGAATCCTGCTTGGCTTTTGTACATTCTTTTCTAGAAGCTACGGTACAACCATAGACATCACAATTTACTGTATTGTGTAGTATTGTTGTTGCCTTCAATGGCTCTGGTTTGTGTTTGAAAGTCTCCCTCACCCTGTCCTTCCCTCCTGTCCAGGTTCTGCGGGAGAAAGAGAAGCTGCAGGCTGAGCACAGCAAGGCTCTCCTGGCCAGGAGCAAACTGGAGAGTCTCTGCAGAGAGCTGCAGAGGCACAACAAGGCCATCAAGGTACGCACATAGCCATGACATCATCTAATGCTGGGCACACCCATCACATCATCTAAATTCTAATGCTGGGCACATACCTGTGACATCATTAGGTAATGTGCAGTACCTAAGACATCATTTAGTCTAAATCCTGTTCACATACTCTGCAAAAAGCAGCAGAGTTACAACAAAGGCACTGTTACCTGCACATATCCATGACATCATTTAATCTAGTGCAATACCTGTACATCCTGTGCACACTTTATGGAAAATGCACTTTTGTTAAAGAAGAAGTTAATTTGATATTCTTATTCCCCTTGTAGGAAGAGTCCCAGAGGAAGATGAAGGAAGAAGAAGAAAAGAGAAGGGAGATCTCCTCAAAGTTCCAGGTAAGGAACCTGGCTCCATTAAAAGATTTCTGACAGAAATTCCCTACAATTTCACAAATTTAGACCTCAAATTTCCTGTCAGTATCTGGTTGCTTTATCCCTGTGATTAAAGAATTCACAATTTTTCTACGTCAAATATTTTAAAAGTGCAACAACTGACCATGAAATAAACTCTGATCCATGTCCAGTAACATAATTTGCTTTGATTTGATTTGCTTAATGTTATTGTATACTCTACAGTAGTCATTGTTAAGAGATGAAGTTATTTTTTAGATGTTTCTGTGTTTCTTTCCCCCTTAACTTTTTTGTGTAGGTTGGATTCATGTATGAAAATGTTTTTATGTTGTTGTTTCTGTGTTCTTTACTCCTTCTTACTTACCGGTCTTTTCAAACTTTTCTCTGTTAATAGCCTCTTTAGAGTCCAGCTTGTCCTCTGCATTTTCTATGAACTTGATCATACCGGTACAGGCATTCTTTTGCTCACAGCTTTGTTCATCATCCTTTGTTTGTATTGCTCTTATTTTCTAAATATATGCGTTCCTTCGCTGCCTTTCCTCCTAAAGAAAAATATAGATTTTTCATTACTTTCCTTGTCTTTTTTAAAACTCATTTCTAGTCTAATTCTCATGATATGTAAAAGTAAGGGAGCTAAGGCACTTTGAGTAAAGAGACTTTTTTTTCACAACTAAGTTTTTTATTCAGCCAAAGTTTCAGACCGTCTGTCACCTTCCTCAGGGCAATTCTGACTGGTTCACATTGCACTGCAGCACAGGTGTTGCCGCTGTAGATGCATTCCCAAACGTACAATACAGATATCTACACATGAAAAAAGAGTCTCTTTACTCAGTGACGTACCAACCTGATGAAACTATTCATGGAGCTAAGGCATGTTGTTCCACCCTGCGGTTCGTTACAGACGACTCTGGGTGAGATCAGCACACAGATGGACGACAACAGAGACAGAAGTCTGAAGATGAAGGAGGAGAACATGGAGCTGTGTGGGAAGCTGAAGAGTTTGGTGGAACAGTACGAGAAGAGAGAGGAGGTAGTGGAGAACCTCTGTCTGTACTAGACAAGTGGGAGGGCAGGGAATTAATCTTTATGATAGCTCATTTTATTATATTACAGATGCTGTGAAGTCTACAGGCATACAGGACAAGTGGACATCAGTACATAAAAGCAAACACTTGAGGCATTATCTGTAACTTTAAACAGAAGACTTTGTCTAGCAGAAAGAGATCGGTGACAGGAGAAAGGATTTGGACCCTGTGTACTAACCTAGAAGTTGCAGAAGTCTTCTAGCTATTACAGAAATGGTCAGGTGAACAGTGCAAGAAGACAAAGGAGGAGACTTTGCGAGCAGCAATACCGCTTCACTTCTTCCTTTTTACAAAATTCCTAACTCCTGTGGTAATTTTTTCTTCTATACATGTAGGTCTTTTGTCAACATTGCAAGAAGATGAAAAGTGAAAACTTTGTGAGCAGGGAGACCTCTTCACTTCAGTCCTTTTGTCAATAGTGCTCACCCCCGAGGAAACTCTTCCTTCTGTAGGTCCTTTTATGAAACAGTACAAGGTGGAGTAAAAGACTTTGCAAGGAGCAACACCTCTTCAAGTCTTTACTTTCAACAAAATCCCTCACCCCTGTGGAAACTCTTCCTTCTGTAGGTCCTTTTGAAGGACATCAATGAGCAGATGAACATCAGCCGGGAGAAGAGCTGCCAGCTGAGGAAGGAGAACGTTGACCTCATGAAGAGCATGAAGGAGCTCATCAGTAAATACGAGGAGCGCGAGGAAGTACGCAGCTCCGCGGAGATCATTTCATAAACCCTTTCAGCACCTCTGATGCTATGATCGTTCCTGAAATGTTGATCCTTTTTGGAAGATGAATGCTACAAATTCTGCTTAAAAGCTGACAACTTAAACCAGCGCAATTCAAGCTTGTAGATTTAGAGGTGGTGAAACACAAGGCAGTTTGGGCCACACCAGCAAAGCTTCTTGTTTCTCATGTGAAAGGAATAAGAGAGCAGCTTAGTATCGAATCCTACTAAAGCAGCCAAGCCCACTCTACAAATTTATGACCTGGCAAAAGAGACTAGGCAGCTATGATAGGTTTGAATAAGAGGCTAACAGGAGAAAGAGAGCTACAAAAATTGTCTGGCCTCTTGACAACAGATTTGACAGCCGCCTACACATGTTCTCCAAAACCTGACCAGTCCACTATCTGGAACTTTCCTTTACTGAGAAACAAGTTACTGTGTTTGTTGGATTGTCACTGTTTGATCCTAACCAACTCTGCTTGTTTCAGAGTGCCAGGGAGTGCCACTAACTGGAATGTCATCAGCCTGCAGCATGGAATGGCTAACATGTGTTTTATACACCTAACAGTACACTGCTCAAATTGAATTTAGAGAATACACTTAAACTTAGGAATCCTTAACAGATGTTTCAAGTAAAATTTCACACCTGATAGGCATGATAATACAATGTATGTATAATGATTTGTCATGTGCAATGACTATTCATGACAAAGTTTGAATGTAAATAATACAACTGCTGCATGTACAATCTGAACAATGTTGTAAGATTGGGGAATGTAAGAGTATGTTTTGTATGTTCACAGCATGTTCATGTTGCATTATGCCTTACCAAGGACATTATACAAGGACATTATACTGTATAAAGTCCTTGGCCTTACCATGTGATATACACAAGTGTATGTTACCAATCTACAGCTTGTTTGTCATGTTGTTGAAATCTGCTGTGATCTTGCATGAATAGTTTGTAGACTAAATGGTATGTTAAATACAAGTTTGTATTGCTGGATTCACAGTCAAAACTGTGCAAGAACACCACTCTGAGGACTTATAAAATCTGGTCTATGTGGACAGGTGGTCACTATATTATCTTAATGCTTGTGTCATTTGGAAAAATTATCTAAGGACCACCAAAAAGTGGTCACATTGGCCAAGTGGTCCTTATGTAGAGGTGGTCACTTGCACAGGTTTGACTGTAACACCCCTGCCACACATTGAGACCCTTTCCTGGAACAGTAGCCGAAACACCGGTCCACCAGAACCAACCTTGGTTACTCCTAACCATGGTTTGGGGGAGTTCGGCAGTGTTCGCGAGGTCATATTTGGCTATGTGTGACAGGGGCTTCAGTGGTTAAATAAGCCCTGATGTGATGAACTTCCTGTGATAGTTTACAAGCCTGTTGTTCCCCCGTCAGCATGTGGAGAAGCTGATAAAACAGAAGGACCTGGAGCGTCAGCTGGCAGAGGCAAAGTTGCAGCAGGCAACCATGATGCTGGCTGAGGAGAAGGAGAAATTCCTCACAGAGAAACAAGTGGTAAGTGGGCTGGTCAACTTTAAAGTATTTCCCAATAGATTATTTTATCAATGAATACATTGTATACAATGTATACAGCAGACTTTTTGCAGAATACCACTTGAGCAACCTGCGTGTTGTATAGCAATATCAGTATCAGTGTCTATCTCTACCGACATGCAGACCCTACCCAATCATTCTCTCACTATATTTCACTTCACTTTCGCATTAATATGATAAGCACTGTAAGGCAGCAAATTGTTAAAAAGACATCAAACAATTCAAAGAACACAAATAACAAGATGATTTTCTTGTCATGACAGCTGCTGAAGGAGAACTATGCCCATCGGGAGAGGAGTGAACAAATGGCCATACAGGAGGAGAACATGAAAATGCAGGTGAGACATCTTATATAATATAGACCAGTCCATAAGGTTGTCAATGATATAGTTTTTGGCAATGGATGTAGTTATGACACAAGTTGGACAAGACATAGCAATTAAAGTTGCCCTGGTATCAAAACAAACAGTTGCTAGGAGTGGTGTACTATTACGTCAAGAATGTTCAAGAACCTGATTCTGTTAAACATAGATTTCTTGTGCCATCTAGTGATATCATGCTAAACTGCAGCTGTTACACTTTGGGATGGTTTTGTGAGAGTGTGACATCAGAATGTTACAGTCATTATCTACATTGTATACTGTATGCTAACACACAGTAACAGTACATTTTATCATGCAAATATACTGCTGATATTCAGTATTCAATGATGAAATGCTGTTTCCTTCAGCTGAAACTTTACACAGAGAAGTTTGAGGAGCTTCACAAGACGTTGAATCAGAGCAACGAGGTCTTCAACAAGTTCAAGACCGAAATGGACACAGTAAGTCTTCAACATGAAGGTCATTCATAAGGCATGCACAACTTGGCAGAGTGGGATTTTTTCTGCATTTACATCAATAACGTTTTTCCTTGTATCGATGCACTTGTGTTTTATTTTTTTATCTTCATTACGAACATTAGAGTGACAAGCTGTTTAATATATATGACATAACCATCTACTAGAGCCCAAAGCTAGCTTAGAGTCCAGCCTTATTAGCTTTAGTCTGCTTTCCAAGATCTGCTACCCCACCAATGGACCAAAGCTAACAAGGCTGGACTCGAGGCTGGTCCAAAGCTTGTGATTTCTGACAGTACAACTGTCAACCCTGTATTCAGTAGAAAATTGGTGTTTCTTCATTCCCAGATGAACAAAAGGATGAAGAAACTGGAGAAGGAGTCGTTCCAGTGGAGAACAAAGTGGGAGAAATCTAACGTCACACTGCTCGCCATGGCTGAGGAGGTAGATAAAGCATTATTCCACCTTTAATACTGTAATACAATTTTAAGTACCTCAGTGGAAACTAAAAGTGTTGTGCAAATTTATTTCTGTTGTGACATATCTACTGTGAAATGTTGGAATGTACATACAAGTACGGTCCACAAACCATATAAAGTATTGTATACCTGTATTGCTCAAAGCAAAAATTCAAAAGTTCAATAAGCATACTTCACTTTGGCCAAAAAAACAGTTACTCAAGCAACTGGATATGATCTTCGAAATGGTCAGCCAGTTGCTTGAGTAACTGTTTTTTGCTGTATCTTATTACCTGGATGTCTAACCTTCTCTAACATACTTCACTTGGCTTGAGATTTAAGTTTAAAATTCCTCTTTGTTTCAGAAACAAACGAGAGACAAGGAGCTGATCATGTTGAGAACGAAGTGTGGGAAGCTGGAGAACCTGTGCCGGGCACTGCAGAACGCTCGCAGTGACACGGAGGGCGGCGCTGACAAGGTCTCCGAGGTCCTCACCAAGTTTGAAGAGGCAGAACAAAAATTAGCAGGTGAGACATCAGTTGTGTGAAGTCGGTATTCTGTGTCAGGAGTTCAGTTTTAAAGAAGATTTATAAGAAAACTGTTCTGGGCAGTACCAATTCTTTGGACAGAATTCTCCTTCAAGTAGTGAGAAATCATTGAGTTCAGAATTTTAGTTTAACTTTACTACAAGTAGAAAGCTGACCCCTTTAACAAAGCAGCATAGTTTCAGTGTAGCCTTCAACCTGCTAATTTGGCACCAAACTTCTTTGGTCCTGGTAATACTAGATTTAGACAACAAAAAGTCAGCAATAAAGGTTTGCTGTTCAGACATAATCCTTCTATACTAGATTCCTTGGACTTTTTGTAATTTTGGAAAAGGTATTATAATTATAAGCTACTTAGTTCTTTAAGTGATAACCTGCCATAGTTAGTCTTACCAAGCTACACTCATCACAGCTGAGCCAAAGGACCCAGACCAGGACTCATCTAAACCTAAACCTCACAACGAGACAGACGAAACTAAACAACCAGACAACGCAGATAGTAAACAACCAGACAACGCAGATACTAAACAACTAGAGGACGCAGAAACTAAACAAGCAGACGATGCGGGAAAAACGGAGAAGCGTCCGGACATGCCGCTGGTATGCCGTCCACAGTGACTCATCTCCAGCCTCTCTGTTGATCTGGACTTTCTCACCAAGTCCTGTTCCTCCTAACTGTCCCTTTTCCAGGCCACTACAGCCTGGGTGCTGTTTGGTGCTACGTCTCAGTGTCTCCTTCCCAAAACTGTCCATTGCTGTACTTATTCTGGTCTTCTGTGTTGTCCTGTCAGGAAAAAACCTAGCTTTGAGATGTCCTCAAATTGTAACATGTATTCTTCCTCATATAGGGTGTTAGGAACAAACGTAGCATTAGTATTGTTGAAACTTCACTGACTAACAAAGTTCTGTGGCTTTTAGATACAAAATAATCAAAACTTAACTCAATTACAAAATTATAATCTGTAAGATTGGGTGGGACTTAAGATAGGTTGCCATAATTTTTACTCGCATCAATGTATTTTATCTGTTTCTATACTTTTATTCTAATCTTAACTTGTATGTTTTGTGCTTTTCATTACATTTTACGGCTTATTTTCAAACCTTGCTTTCTGTCTTATTCACCTTCTTTGTCCTTCCTTCTTTCTGTTCTAGCGGAGATACGAGGTTAGTTTATGCTTCTTTCCTTCTGTTGGTAACTCCTTCAGTTAAAAACGCATGAAACTCTGCTGAATGGGGTTTATTTGTTACATGTACCTGTATCACTTTCTTTACTGCTGGTTAACATTCTCTTTTCTGAGAAATTGGCAGCATGCAATCAGACAGCAGTACATTTGATATGTACTTAAAAAGGGAAAAAAGGCTTTCGCAGGATGAGAACATCATCCAGACTGTGTACCCCAAGGCAAAGTGCTGACATTTTCACAGCCTGAGCTCAGGGTCTGACTTCTAAGAAATCAGACGTCACTGCAAAATTGGACAAAGCTACAGTAACTGTGGTGACTGAACAATTGCTTTGATATCCATCCTCACAACTCCAATCATCCTTCCTTACATCAAAAGCCACACAAATTTGATTGTATGGATTGAAGAGTGGAAGACATCTTTTTATTTCCTGAGGGTATGATTCTTGTGGAGAAATTTGTTTGAAAATGCAGAAAGAGCTTTGATGGAGGCATGGCTGTTCAGAACATGAGCAGCATATTCCATGATGCAAAATGAATCAAACTGTCCTCATCTTTTCTATTCTGAAAATACATGGCATCACAACCTATTTTAGTGACCCAGTGTAAACTCAGGCAGATGTATCAGTCAGGCTTTTCTGAGTCTTTTGGGCCTACTTTTTTTGAAGTGATTGGATTTGATTTTGAAAGCATTGAACTTTATGACTGGGAGCAGATATAGAGGAGGTGAACTAAATAGGTTGGAAACGGTATCATATGTTTTCCAAATTGTGGATCAATATAGTAAGTCTAACACGCTTTTTACCTAACGTTAACAATATTCTAAAAGAAAATCAGATCACTAGAGAAGGACATAGAAACTCAGAAAAGGCCTGACTGACACTAGCCTGAGTGGCAGCCTGTTTAGCTTTCATCCGCTCCCCATGATCCACTACCAGCCAAAAATACAGCAGATTGTGGGGAGCATCATTCGTAACGAAAGCTAAAAAGGCTGCCACTCAGGCTAGCCTGACACATCTGCTAGGAGATATAATCCCTGTGTTGTTCTCTAACAATCCTCCACCTCCTCCTACCCAGCCAACAAACCCTCCACAACAACAGCAACAGCCGACGTCCCCCTCCCCGACCCCACCCCCTCCGACATCGGAGCAGCAGCAGCAGGAGGAG
>NW_017804553.1:195461-274547 GCF_001625305.1 Branchiostoma belcheri
CCGCGGGAGGGGGGGAGGACGCAGACGATGTGGACGATTTTATCGCACAGATCAGGGCAGACACGACGCGCCTGGAGGATATGCCCAAACCTCCTCCTGAGGAAATCACCCTCCTGGACATCTTAAACATGAAGGATCCCATCAGGGGGGAGGCTTCGCTGGGGGAGGGGGAGAAGGAAGGGGGGGAGCAGGTAGAGAAGGTGGTGGAAGATGATGATGTGGACACAGTTCCTTCTAAACTGGAGGCTATAGATTAAGTTGCATCTTAGGCCACACCAATTTATTATATCCTTAGTTCTCATAGTCTGAGTGTCAGCCTTTTTAGCTTTCATCCGCTCCCCAATATCCGCTACTGGCAGTGGGGAGAAGACAAAAACTAAAAAGGCTGACACTCGGGCTATAGTTGTGTGAAAATATAGCAAGATGACATCATAAACTCAGAGTACAGAAATGAAAGCTTGAGTATGTATTCACTGCATAAAACTGAGAACACTGAGACATAAATCTGGTCCTTAGGCTATGTTTACCAGGGGTATTATGTTTTTCCAGTTAAGCATAATTACCCTTAACAAATCTGAGAACCACCAAGTACAAATTGGTGTGGCCATAAGTTGCATAGCTGAAGAGCAGGAAATATTGGATCTTGGAAAAGTAGAGTACAGTTTTACAGCAGGTAGAAGTGAACCAGGTTGTTGTCAATCAATCAGTAAAAAACGCCAAAATGTAATTGATTTTCTTCCTTCATCAGGGGAATATGTTACCTTTTTTCTTAATCACACAATGGCCCAGGCAGAATATGACTGTGATATGATATCACACTTGTTTGTGCTTTCTTCAAAGCAGAAAAAGTACATCAGTAACGTTACATGTTGAAAGTACATGTTGAAACGTAATAAGCAAATATCTAATGCTCCTTGTAGTATGAATGTTTCATACATGTAGGATGGAGAAAGAAAAATCAATTTGATAACTACTGCTATGCAAAGTTGCACAAAAACGTTTTTCACAGTATTAGATAAAGTTAAAGCTTCTCAGATGCCCCCCCCCCCAAAAAAAAGTATTAAATGCTGCTACATGAGTTTAACATATGCCCAATGCTTTTGGAGCATCCCATTTGGCATTATGGGGGAGCTACAACCCTTTTGTTATAAAACAGGTGCTAGTTTTGTGCCTGACTTTGTGAGGTGAAATCGTTGTTGTTATAGTTTGCTGTTACCATACCTGCATTTTTGGAGGGTTTTGTGTTGTTGTGTGGTGTTAGGTAGTCTAACAAACTGGAAAGGAATCTGATCATAACATACAATGAAGAACGTTATAATGATTATAATGTCATTGATTCAATGCAATATTTGTGATTTTTATGTATTGATCTTGCGGCAAGGCTTGATCAAGCTTTTGGCAATTTTTGGTATACTTCTACAGTGAATAATAGAAGACTATTATACAGTCCCTGCAAATGTATACTGCACAGAATAGAAAGAAATGTTAGCACAAATCTGAAAGATTGCAATTTAGATATGAGATGCCCCTATGAAACAAGAAATGCCAAAGCTCTGTTCACTTTGTATAAATCACAACTTAGTGACTCGACAAAAGATACTATTTGTAACAAATTTCAACCTAATGTACAAATTAAGAACAAAATTAAACTATGGCACGAAAATCAGTTCGTCAACCTTCGTGTATCTTTTAATATTTATCCATACATAAATGATTTCTCAACATGGCATTAATTTTCATAGGATATAATAAGCCTTATTTGATGCCCTGCCAGTTTGTAGAAAGCCTTGATCCTCTTGCGCAGAATTTTAATCTGATTTCTAAATGCAGACACACATAAAAATCGGGTTAGTATCGGGTTGAACATATTCCACTACCAGTGAACAGCAAGCCCCCTACTGTAGTGTCCTGTGTATGTGTAGCCCAAGGGCTATAGAAACAGATATGGGCACTGCCCTTATACACCAGATCATCCTCCCTGATCCATTCTGAAATGTACCACACATAAAAACACAACACGTGACCATTTTCTAAGCTTTATTCGCAGCTACACATTGGCTTCACAAACCAGAGGAAACTGCAATTCAGTCCCAACAGTCTGTTCGCTTTTTTTTTTCTGACTACACATCATTATTCCGGGTACATAAGGAGGTATACAAGTAGTGTTTGTGTTGTACATCTCATCTGCTTTGGTAAAAAGCATGGCAACCTTGCTTCTATTGCAGACCCTTCTATTACAGAACTTCTTCAATCTTCTTTTGTTAGCAACAACTATGTGTGATTGCTGAGATCTCGGCAGGCAATCAGATCATCGCTGCTATTGAAACCAGGGGTCTGCAATAGAGGCTTATGGAAACCACTGTAGTTCAAACTTTGCAGCGCTTTCCACAGAAGGAGAACCTGGTTGAAAGAAACTTATTCCACAGCCTGCTTTTTACCAGTGACATGATCTGCAGTGTGACACTGTCTCAAATTCGATCTTCCCACCGTTGATGGTACCAATTCAAATTGGGTGCATAGATGCACCCTTACCTGCAAGGGGGTATGTCTGTTCTGAAAATCCTATGTAGCAAACAAGTTGTGTTTGCTCCCTTTAGCCCCAAACAACTACAGGAACCAAAATACTGAGCCTTTTATGTTCCTTATTTACCATAACAGAAATAAAGATCCGGACAGTGAGTGAGTGTGTCTTTCATTCATGTTATGATACACAGCCTGCAGGTCAATGTATTTTCTGGAAATGTAGATGTTACCATAGAAGATGTGAGCACGTGAAGCTTTTTAGAAAGAGAGGAGTGTTTCCACACTTATTAACATCTGCTAGACTTCAATCAAAGCAAGGACAGACCTCTTCATCGCCAGTAAATAGATTTATTTTTAGGCCTCAACATTCTGACATAGCTTTGCTCTTGAACAAAGAAATAACATGCATCAATTTCAACAGACTTCATCTCATACAAAGCCTTCTCAGAATTCTCACAGACACAATAAGTGTGCATATGTATTGTTGTCAGGATACTATTTTTAGTTTCTGGCTGGCAATCTTTGTTGTGTATAAATATTCAAGTAAACATGTCCATGCATATGACACAACGTGACCCAGACTGATCCCAGCATCAGACAGACTAATGCACACTTTTCTTTATCCTCCTCTTTTTGTTTCTTTAAACTGCCATTTCTCCTCAAAATTTTACATCTCAGTACTCTTTCAATACCGTTTTCTCCATACAATACTGAAAATAACTCCAAGTTTCAGTGACCAGGGTTCAATATCTGGAACCTCAAAAGTCAGTTGCTCAGCTAGAACTGAGAGAACCATACAGTTGCCCCTTTTTGCAGATTCACAAAGTTACAACCAGTTACCAGCTTTGCCACATAAGGCACATACATTTTGTATACTCGCCCCTGAACAACTCAAGCCTACCATGTTACCGCACATACTGCAAGGTTAAGCTATAACCTTCAACCTTTACTACCACATAAGTGACACTGCTGAAAGACAAATTCTTTGCCCTTGTCAATCCAAGGACATTACATAGGCACCCCAGCTCATGTACCTGACATTACAAGGTCAAGTCAGCCTGGGGGAAATAACCTCTGAACTCTAACCTTTGCCACCGACCTAGAACAACAAAACAAGTGCCACTGCCAGAAGACTCCAACTCAGGATGGACGTGTGCCAGAAGTAAGGTCATATGTAGGTCAGGAGAAACAGGAAGGAACCCAGCAAGACTAAAACTGGGAGGGGGGGTGCCCTTTTGCTCATCAGATTCATGCAAACACTATTATCGAACAATGTACATACATGTCCTGAAGAACACCTGCCAGCTCTAATCTTGTCCTACAGCCTTTTTTGGTAAATTGGGAAGTTTAGTCAAACAATTAGTACATGTCAAAAGTTAGGAACTTATGTACACATCAATTTAGCTCAGTCTCAAGGACGTGAACTGATCGCTCCCTAACAGGCTGGCAACCTCTCATGCTGTTATTTCCACCTGTTCGAACAGTACTCCAACTCGGCCATGCATCTGCATCAAATCAGTCTACAACCTTCTGCTGAAGATTAACTGATCTTGGCTGGAACAGTGGAAGAGAATAAAGAGGTGTTTAAAAAAAACTGCCCAAATTTCCGCTTGCCAGCTCCCCCCTGCATCTTATGGACCTGGGGGTAAATCAACCTGAGCCAAGATCAGCTGAACACAGGCCAGATCAAAGGATGTTCTACAGGAAAGCTTCTTATCCAGTCAGGGAAGGTCCACAAGATCAGTTTGGGGTCTTATTCAGTCAGGGGAGGTCCAGTAGATAAATTCTGGGTGTGCGTGAGGAAGTGAGGTACGCAGAAAGGGTGGTGATCACTGTAAATCTGGAGAGACATTTCAAATTTGCAATCTCTCATTGATACATGAATCAGATAATCATAATGTAGAACAAAGTATATTCTTGCCAGTGATTTGTAAAACTTTCAGTCATCCAGTTATTACCTGAAATGTGGCAAGAAGGAGAATAACTTTCCACATTTGAAGTGACCAAATTATAATTCATTTACTTTGGTGCCCTCTGCCCTCACAGGATTGCTTAAGAGACACAGATTAAGTCCCAGATACAATGGACCCTCCTTTAGCTGACATTCCAACCCCCACTCATGTCAACCTGCTGATCATGTCACTGTTATAACTCAATCTCCAGTCTAAATATAACCTGCACTGTTTGAAATCAACTCAGGCGTCACTGTGTGACTGTTGTCACCACATAGAGTCAAGGGTGCATGAAGCATGCGTGGCCACAAATTGTGCACAATAGAGATGACATGGCCACATTTTAATACCAGGCTCCTTCTGGGAGCTAACACACAAAACACAGATGGCCTGGTCTAACAGTAAGAAATAATTTCCACCAACGTGAAGCAAAATTAGCTCATCATGGACAGTGGTGTCTGGACAGTGGTCACTTAAATGGCTTGTTTACAACAAAAGGCATAGTAAGCAGAAGGATTTCCATAATGCCTTTTTAAAACTGGAAATTCCACTGCTAGTCAGTACTGAAAATTGCCAAACGTGGGAGGCTCGAAGTACTTCTTTGCTTCATACTTGCACCAGATTATGGACAGTTGCAGAATGACATCAACTGTTTGATAGCAAGTTGAATTCTTTCTTCAACAGGCTGCATGCTTCCACCTCTGAGCATTGTGCAGGTTCACCTTGGCTACATTACTAAAAGGTAATGCTGCATGTCCTTCAAAAAGAATGCTGCAAGCCACAGATTTCATTTTTAAGGAGCTAGACCCTGAACCTACACTTCTCAGAAGACATACAGTAGTAGTATGCCTCAGGGTGGATTGACCTAAATCAAAATAACAAATCACTTCCCGGACTAGCTGGCAAAATCTCTTATACTCTGACTTCTTCTTTCCACCTTTTCTAAAAAGGTGATAAAATTAAGTGCATCAAGCAATCACTGGTGCAGAAAGAAGTCTATGCCTTCCGCTAAAATTTCACTAGCTGTAAGACACGTGTTCAGGTGGTATTTCGAGCCCTAATCCACAGCTAAGAGACCACTGCCCTGATCACACCATAGCCCAGATACCAGGCTCTTCAAGCTTACTAATGCTGAGGATACTGCAGCAGTGTCTGTATAGTGCTAAGCAATAGCTTACATTAACAGGCTAAACCTTCTGACACTTGCTTGAAGGTGCTGAGGGGTTTTATAAAGTGGTAGTCCGGGACCCCGCAGTGCGGACATTGAACGGACGTGGAGTATTCCGAGTAGAAGTGCGTGCCCTGGCTGGGGTCGCGGACCGGCTTCCCGCAGGATTTACAACTCACGCGGTGCGGGCAGCACGGGTTGGCGGCGAGTATATCGTAGGTGTACATGGTGCCCAGCTGGTGCGAGCTGCCGTCCCAGCGTGCATTGCAGTTCTTGCACACGACGCAGGTTTGTATACCCATGAGGCAGTGCACGCAGACCGCGGACAGGTACAGCCACCGCCCCGACACGAACACTCGTATACTCTGGGCATTGTAGTCCTGCGGTGTGAGGAACAGGGTCCCGTCCACCAGAGGGTAGCGGTCGAACACAGGCAGCTGCGTGTTGCACAGGACGCACGGGATGGTGCTGACACGGTAGGCGGTCAGGTTGGACAGGACGAACTGGCGAGTGTCGTCCGCATGGCCTTCATCCTCCATCTTGATGTGGATGGGGTTCAGCTTGTCCGGAGGTAAGACACTGGAGATGACAGAACAGGCAAGTTCTTAAGCAATAAAAGAGTGAGACAATGAAAGAAGACATCAAAGGTGTACCATCTTCACCTTGAGACATCAATTCACACTATTATATTTAAATCTCACATCAAAACGCAGATGTGTGGTTTAAACCCATTCTTTCAAAACCATGCTGGAACCAAGCACACTCACTCGCTCATTCACTATTAAAGCACCTGCTTTATAATAATAGACATGCATATTTGAAATGTCTATACCTTAACCTTAGAATGTTAATCACACAAAAGGCCTACCACGTAAACAATAACAGTACGAGACAAGAAAAAATGTTCTTGAAGTGCTTGCAAGGTCATGGCTACTTTCTTGGAAACTACCAAGTGTCCTTGGTCATATCTGGGGAGTTCCGGACAAAATAGAATATCTGTCTGAAGAGTGACCTCACCTGATCTACTTTAAAGCTCACTATGGGTGCTTAACATAATACCATTAAAGTCAGCTGGTTGGGCAGCTTCAGGGGTTCTGGGCAATAGTGTTTTCTATAACGTCATTTGATCACATCCTACTCTATAACAAAGGCAAGTTGATTACTGCAAGGATTACTTCTATTTAAGAGTCTGAAACTCTTTTACAGATAATTTGGCAAGACTTGCGATTCCTGTATGGTGCAAAGTCCAGGTTGTCAACAATACCCCACCCTTGGCTCCCATATAATTTTTTGTTTACAATGCTATTGAAGCGTTTAATCAGCCTTCCCTCTAGCACAGAATCGAAGTGTTGGACACAGAAACGCTCGCAACCTAATCCGGTTTACGTCTCGAGCCTCTGATCTAATCTCCTATCAGAAGACAGTAGATCACACAAGGTAAACAAAGGAAAATCCCAACCACCTGTATAGAAGTGAGAGGTCGAGTCTCTTGGTGAACATGGAGGCGTTGTAGTAGTAGTTGCCACTGTTGTTGTCGGAGGACTGTGACTCGGTGCGACTCCTGCGGGGGGAGGGGGTGCTCTCCCACGGCGGGGAGGGGGAGGGGGCGTAGTCCATCGCGGTGCTAGGGGGGGTACTAGCCAGGCTGGTGTCGGAGAGGGTGGAGGAGGAGGAGGCATGGCGGTGGCGAGCTTTGACAGCCGCGGAGGGGGGTTGGCTTAGAGGACCCTTCCCGAGATCTGGCTTGTCGTTTTTCTTCTTCTTCTTCTGTTTCCTCGGCGCCACTGGCTCGTTGTCCACTCGCATGGCGGGGTGCTCTGGAGCTGGCTTCTCGGGGATCCAGTTCAGGTCCTTGCGGAGGTGACCCTTGCCACACTTGCAGGCGCAGGCACGGTAGGCCAGGTCGTACCCCTTCTTGGTCCACAGGTTCTGGCGTCGCTGCTTCTCGGACCAACTGCGCGCCCTCCCCGAGGACCGGAGGAACGTCAGCACGGTCTCCTCCCACTCCTCGAAGCACTGCTTGTGCATGTAAGGTCCCTCGGGGCAGCCGTCGTGGTTGCAGACCACCTTCACGACGTCCTCGGGGTTGGCCAGGCTGACGGGGCTGCCTAGCTGGCACCCCGAGGAGCCAGGCACACAGCACCAGAACTCGTGGTTGTTGTTCTCCTGCCCCGCTCGGTCACCATTCTCCCCGCCCGTGTGGTTTCCTGAACGGTTCCGGCCCCTCTCTCCCCGGTGTGGCATCGTGTGGGACCCTCAGGTGTTCCCCTAAACTTCCCTCAAGTTCACGAACACCTCCCACCTTACCCCTCCGTCTGTTTTTGTTTTGAAACCCCGAGACGTGGGCGGAGGAAGTGGACGTCTTGGCAAAACAAGGATGATAAATTTACTGCGCGCTGATTGGTTAGCCCCGCCGCGTAGTCGGGATTCCCGCCAGCTGATTGGCCAGCGATGATGTAGCACAATATGAAAGGTTAAAGGTCACCCGAGGCAAATTGTCACGGTTTTTAGAGTAGAGTAGAGTAGATTTCTTCGGCCACGTAGGAGCTTGGGTTCCAGTTTAGGCCGCTCCTCACTTTTAGTGCACCGACATCTCTGGTCTCTGAGGGTGATCCAAAGCTCTGTAGTCGAACATCAAGTTTCTCCCTTTCATGTGTAGATCTAGTCTTTCCTTGAAGGCATTTACACTGGGTGATGTCACCACTTTCTCTGGTAGGTTATTCCACCAAACCACCATTCTGTTGGCAAAGAAACAAGCCCTCTTGTTGCCATGTGCTGTCCTTCGTGCTACTCGCAGACAGTGTCCTCTTGTTCTGCTGTCTGATTTAAGTTCAAAGGGTGAGACTGTGTTGAATTTTCCGTGGATGAACTTGTATGTATTTATCAAATCCCCCCTGAGCCTTCTGTAGACCAGTGTAGGTAGACCAAGTGCTTTAAGTCTCTCGGTATACGGTAGATCTCTCAATCCAGGTACCCTCTTAGTTGCTCTCTTCTGAACCTTCTCAAGTTCTACCGCCAGTTTCCATGTGTGTGGTGACCACACTGAGACTCCATACTCCAGATGTGGCCGGATTAGAGATTTATACAGCAGCAGGAACACCTCTCTGTCTATGAACTCAAAGGTCCTCCACATGAGACCAGCCATCTGGTTGGCTTTACTTGTTATGGCCAAAATGTGTTTGCAGAAGTTCAGTTCTTCATCCACTGTAATCCCCAAGTCCTTTTCGTGCTGACTGTATACCAGGGGGATATCTATAGAACTATCCACCATGGTGTAACTGAAGTTCGGATGACCTTTCCCGAGTCGGATTACAGTACATTTCGAGGGATGAAAGCATAACTGCCATTTTCTTGCCCACTCCTGTAGTTTCTGTAGATCATTTTGAAGCACTGTGCAGCTTTCCACAAACTTCACTGGGCGGAAGATTTTGGTATCATCTGCAAACAGTTTGAGATCACTCTCAACTATATTTTTGTCGTCTAAATGCTGAATTTGGTGTTTTGTAGTAGCGATTGGTTATGTAATTTGTTGTAATGTATGATATTTCAGGAAATAAACTTAGATTCAAATCCAGTTCGAAAGCATTCTTCTCACAGACGCATCGCAAAGCCCCAGGCCATATTGCGCAATTTAAAGTTCCAGTTCGCACCACAACAGAGGGCGATACCAACTTGACTTTTAGATATACCAAGGAGGTTCAAAAAGGTCCATGGATATACAAAGGATGTTTTAGTACGTTTTCGTTTCTGAAATAAGCTATGTGACCTTCCCATTTACTTAAGTCCGTCAGAGTACTTCCCTTTTTTTCATAGTAAATAGATAAATATCTATTTAGATAATGCTTTCCAAAATCTTTGGTACTGTCATTTTGGTCAAGTTTGGTCAAACCCACCAAGCCTGTTGGGACATGCCAAAAATTGCCCTTGAAGCAAAGTCTTGTGTATGTCTTGGCATGTGTACCTTGGTAGAAAACCAGCAAATGTTGAAAACACTGTACAGAAGATCTCTGAAGGAGCTGGAAGTTGTGTATTTCAATGTTTCATTAATTTGCAATAAAACAATTATTAATCCGGACACAACTAATAAGAGTTGGGGCAAAATAAACTGGTTGTCAGATCATCTATGGTGCCCCCAATGGTTCAATAATTAGACTAAATCATGATGGGCTATTAATCAAAGATGTAAATTACTGACTATCCTCAAGAAACAAGGTCATAAGCTGCTGGTCCAGTCTTCAGGTAAGCCAAACCCTGGACATGTTTAACAACCCAGCCAGCACAATTGTCACAAACTGCTGAAGAGCTGATAAAATCAAGTCATTCAGTCTGTACACTGCTTGTGACATTCAGTGCCAACTCACAAGTACTGCATCAGTGACCACAGTGCCACAGGGCAGTTTACTGGCCATGTCATCCAGATTCAGAAAAGTCCATTCAACTGTATAACTCACCACACCTTTTCCATGAGGTTGCAATAGCTGGGGGGCTTCTTACCCATATCCACACAACCCATGTCACAAAAATAGAACTGGTTGTTGGACAAGGATTTACAAAGAAAAATTAAGCATGGTGTAGCAACATATGCATTTTCATTTGTACATAAGCATCTAGCAATTGCAATGTAATACTAGTACCAGGCAGGGGTATTGCATTAATTAGACAGAGATGTCCAGTTATATTTCAGTAACCGGCATTCAGTACCTGAAGGGTAAAGGTCAGAAAAGTATTGAAAAGCTTGTACAAATACACTGCATATTGACAAAAATATGATTGACACACGAAATAAAAATAACAGAGTGAATATGCTGTTAAGACTACTATGTAACTACATGTATGTCACAAAATACACAAATGACACGCTATTCTCCAGAAATGATAGTTTACTGGTACATGATCGGATACTATCTTACATTCATTGTAACAGCTGAAGGTAGAGTCAACCTTTTGCAATAGCATATCTAACATATTTACAGCTGATTATAATCATGATCAATACCGCTTCCTCTTCCATTGAAACTCCAAGAAACATAATATTCTAATATTTCTAAAACTGTGCGAAAATGTGTACAATACTATCTATAGCGCCCATTCCTCAAAACAAATAAAAACACCTCATTGAAGTACAATGTATACAGTGAAGGCACCCTAAAGCTGTGTAACCGCTATTAAATAGATGTACTGTTATACTTTTATTTGCAGATGGCAAAAAAAAGCCAATGCACGTGCACCTGCAGCATAATGTGTTATGAAACTGTATCAGATCTTCATAGACAAAATTGTAACAGTTTCTGACTGCCTCCAAAGATGTAATAGCCCAGGACCCAAAGATGCAGATACTTGTGCACGAAAAGGTAGGCATCTAGTCGTGGATCCCACTTGATGGTTGGTGCTGCCTTAAAGGCATCCAGTAAGGTTTTAGGGCTTGGAAACCCAATTTTTCAAAGCCAATATTCTAGCTATTTATCTACACACTGAGTTGAAACCACACTGTCCCAAATTATATTAACCCTCATACAGCAAAAATTCCCAATATTCTGACAGGAAATAGTTACTGGAAGGGCCCTGCGCTGATTTTTAGGGTAACGTTACCACCCGGAAAATAAAGGACTCATCTTGGGTCTTATTTCTACAGTTTTAAAATCCCATTTTATGAAATACTGACTCAAATGTGCTAATTTGAAGCAGTGTGTGTAAATATCATAAAGATTGCCTTATTCAGTTTTTTTTTCAGTATTGCTGCCCTGAAATCGCATTGGATACCTTTAAGTTATAGCCTTAAAACAAAAATTGTTCAACAAATGTGGCAGTACCTTACACAAACTGCCACAGCAGTGTGGCTAAAACCTTACCAATACAATTTGCATCCAAATGTTCTCTACAGTCGTTACATGATATTGATGACAGCAGAGTAGAAATTTACCATTAATTTTGTACTATTCCATCGCCATGGTAACATGTCCTGTTACCATGGTTACAGAATCCTCCACAATAATTATATGACATCAGACCTGTTGCCATGGTAACATGACCCATTATTATGTCATGTTACCATGGTTACAAACACATCATGTCTGGGATTATTTGTTGTCTGCTGAAGGCACAAATACAGGAAGTCTCTCACAACTCTACTTCAAATGTACATATGACAAATTTTTCTCTTCACCCAAATTTCACCCCAAAAAGGACTGATTTCCTAATCTCTATTTGATGCCCAAAATACATATTGAATTCAACAAAATGTACACAGCTTCTAAAGCACCCAGCCCTTGCCATTTAGTCACTTAATTCACAAATACAATTCCAGCCTATAAAATTCATACTCATTCAAACCATAATTTGTGGAAGCCACATCACCACAGCATATCTTTTGGGACAGGGCAGAAGTAGCCTTCACCAATTTCTGTTGAAACATAACCAACATTTAGATAAAGGGTGCACTAGCCATTCCTTTTTGCACATTTTGTACATTCCAAGATCCTCAGGTCTACAACACTGCAAGTAACTTTCTCCTGCTCTGTTGTACAAAATGATAGCCTGGATGCCAGGCCCCTAGCACACATGGTAATGGTATAATTTCCAACAGTCACTCTGGCATCCAGGCTAGAGAAATGAGAGTAGGCAGGCAATGTTTGCTTAGGATGATGACCTGTGTAACGACCCAGGAAGATCTAATGAGACTTCTCTCCAGGAGGCCTCATGCCTGCCTGGTCATCACCATATTTGGGTACAGTCAAGGGCTGTCCACTTATGTCTTACCAAGGACGTTAAAGCTCCTTGGTCTTACAAACTGACATTGACGTGACTCACAATGACTTCTTAGCTGAAGATCTTTTTAGACCTACACACCTTTCTATGGATTGACCTGCACACCTGCATTGCCTCACAAGTTAGTCTGGCAATTTGCCTGAAAGATGATGATTGCCACTAATAGTGCTTGCTGTCTGTCTGTAACATATTAGAAAAGTTCAGGAGGAATGTTGTGGTTCAGATTTCTGGTCGCCTGAGCTAAGCTTCTCCCAGTTTTTGCTACACCTAGCCTTCACACATTTAACAACTTGTTTAATGGACTTTTTTCTCACAGAATAAAGGTCATAAACAACAGTAGAAATAGTGTTGGCCCTTGTGCTGGTAAGGTAAGATTTTGTTTGTCCCAATTTCCCAAAACAGTTGGAAGATTCATTCAACAAGTTGTTTAATTTGTGTGGTCTCACCTTTGAATCTGTTTTCTAGATAACTCCCTCTTTCCATAGTGGGCTGGCCCACACCTCAACAATCTCTACAATAAATATGCCTGACATCTGGATGGTACCATTGTAACAAAAGGGGTGTTGGTTCTCAGTTCTTCTCGTTGTCCTCTTCCAGTCCCAACATGTCTTCTATCTCCTTCTCCCACTGTTCATTGGCCCCCTGGTCCACAACTTCATACTCCTAGGGGGAGGGTAGAAGTATAATAATACTGTTCATACAATGGTCTCACAAAGTTCTTTGTATACAACCAGTTTACAATCACCTGCTGACATTTCTGTGACCTTCCTGTTCACCTTCCACGGGGCAATACTAACTGGATACTGGTTCTACTTAGCACTACAGTTGGGGAACATTACAGTTCATGACTGGAGTAGATTTTCTGGTCTGTACAGGTGATTTTATTCTTACTGTGTACAAAGAGTGCAACTTGTTGCCCTCTCTTCCCCATTGTGGTGAATATCACACATTCACACTGTTGCAATGAATAAAGAAAGAAAATAACTTTTTTTAATAGTGATTTTTCCAGCCAACTAAATCTATACCCAGAGTGTTCCTATGATGTTTTAACAGAGGTATGAACCTAAGAGGAAACTAGAAAAAGTGACAAAACTGAAGTCGACAATATCCTACCTGCAGCTCCTTCTGTAGCTCTTTCTCCCACTCTGGCACATCTTCCTCTGTAAGACAGAGGTCAAACTAGTTAAGACACGTTGCAAGTAACCAATCTTCTTGTGCTCAGGTGCTCACCTACAGCCAGTGGTCAAACGGTGCAAAGATACCCTTCACGACATGAGAAAGCAAGCATGTAACATCTTCGAGACACAACACCTTAACATGTTTCCATTTGAAAGTAATTGTACTGCCTTCTTCCCAAACACCTGCCACTCTTAAACTAAGGTTCACCAATTTGCAAAAGCCCCAAAAATGCAGCTACTGAATGCAAGCATCTACAGCCGGTTGCTCAAACACTCCCAAACAAAAAACAACCTACTCTTTGGTTCTCCTTCTGTGGTCAACATAGGAAACAAACAAAGGGCAAATATTAACCACTAACACATGACAGCAATTGAAGCAGTTAAAGGAAGTTAGTAAATCATGAATAAAATCAAGAAACATAAAGGTTTACACTGTTGTAACTTGTAGTTTAATACTTGATGTACTGAGACCCAAGTCTACTGTCCTCAACATGTGTAAGGAAAGAAAGAGAACAACATGGATAATAATCTCTACTTTTGCTACACATTATAAAATGGATTGATGGAAAGAAAATACTTTTTATCTCCAATTCCAACAAGCATTTAAGACTATCCAATGGAAAGGCCCCTTTTATATTTGATTCCAGTAAGTTCCACTGTATCATACAGTCTGATTAGTCAGATCCCCCGTACCATCAGCTGTTGTCTCGTCCTTCTTGTCCATGCCCAGCTGTTCCATGGCCTTCTGCATCTCCTCTTCACTCACTTCTGTGCTGTGCTCAAACGCGTCGCTCGCAAACTCGTGCTGAGACGGGCTCGTGCCGAGGTCTTCTGAGCCAAGGTCAAACTGGGGCTGTAGAGGAGGTAGAGATGGAGACCATAAAACGTCTGGAGACAGGAAGGGCTACATCTTAAGACTATCTACCATCTTATAGACATATATGCAGTCAAGCATAGTCTTCAAGCAGAAGTTGATAGGCAAGATCATAACGTTTAGTAACTGCCCCGGGTTTTTTTACCCCAAACCTTCCCAACACCGCAATCTCCCCTCCTCACATCTGCTTAAAGACGAGTTCTGGAGGGACAGAGAAGAGACACACAAAGATGCCAAAAGCTTGTCGAATGTCTCAAGCAAAGCCACAGCCTTCTTAAGTACAAAAGTACTAACTTCTAGGTGTTCAAATCCATGGGAGGAAGAACTTGACGAATCCCCGTCCAACTGTAGGGAAACACAACATGGCTTCAAATCTGTTCAGCCAGGTTAATTAACAGGGACACACTTTGTTCAAAAATTTTATTGCTGCCACTTTCTGAGTCACTTACATACGTACAGCAACAACCACAACAACAGGTTAAATTTGTGAGTTACACCTGGATCAGAACAACCTCAGAAACTGGAAACCTTGTTACAAATACTAGTATCAGAGACTCTGAGTGTCACATGTGACTTTACACACGTCCAGACTTGGTCTCACCTGGGTGCCGGTCCCTCCCTCTATACTCTGTGGTGGAGTCTTTTCTACAAGAGGGACGAAACAAGAACATATTATTATTAGCAGAATAGAACACAGTAGTTTTACAGATGAGTGTATTTGACTTCAACATTTGTTACAGATTCAACAAATATTGTGTCTATCCAAATCTCGACTGGTCTGTATTTCTACACGCAGTATTGGGTACTGTCCTGGGTACTGAGAGATCTGCTATGAGATTACCAAAAGTACACAGCTTATAAATAGGTACCTCTCTTGCTGTCCTCCTGTGGTGTCTCCTTGTTGTCTGTCTCCTTGGGTTTACTGTTGTCCTGTGCCATGGAGGACAGCTGGGTCGACTGTTTGATCAGAGACACCCTGTAAAAGTAGTTCCTCCAGAAGTTCTCCTCTTGTATCCTGAAAGGTGTGGAGAGACAGGATTGGTCGATGGGTCACTGTTGTGATTGGCACATGGAAACCTATAGGGCTGTGATTGGTCAACAGAGATCCAAAGTTCTAAAGATTGGTGGAAAGTGACCTAGTGGGAATTTAATGATAGGTAATAGACACCAGATGTTACTATACGAGGACCATCTCGTATGTTCTGCTGAAGTATCTTATTGTTCAGGGATCATCTCAGAAGCTCTGCTGGCATTACTTACTGTTTGGGGACCAGCTCAAACCTCATCTTCTGGAGGTTGGGGTCTTCCTGAAGTGTTGCCATGGCAACAGGGAACATGGCCTCATAGTCGAACTGGAACTGCACGCCGGCTGGAGGGTTCCTCATGAAGTTCCTCTTGTCCTGGAGAGACACAGCAGGGTGTTAACTGTGGCCTGCTTCCAGTACATATATCATGTTGAGATGTATGGCTGCAAAGATGGTGCCCTCAGCATTTGAAAACTGTCTTTTCAATTGAATTCAAATGCTGAAAATCAGTGACATTCTTGGTGACCTTTACAGAGAGGGAGCTCAGTAACTGATGTCCTTTTTTGTGCTCAGAAAAAAAAAATAATGCATGAAATTATGGTTCTTTGTTGTGACAGACTATATGTAAAAGTCCCCACTACTGACCTGTGACAGGGCCAGGATCTGACTCTTCATGGCTGCCTCCTCATTATAACCAACCCAGGGGGGCACGGCAGCTTCTGTGGAACAGGAACAGCACAAGAGTAGGACATCAACAACACATTGGTAGGACAAGAACAACATCAGTAGTACATGTACAAACAAAACTTTAGGCAGCAGGGCTGGGCCATCACCACATGATTGTCTTGTCACCACCTATTAGCCTAAAATGGTCTGAACAAAGAAAGCGACCTTAAAACACCAAAACCCCCAAACATAATCATCATTTACAACAGAATTGAAGCATACCGAAACCAAGCATATTACATTCTGTATGGCAGGTATCAAACAAAATACACATACCCCTCCGTGAAACTTCTGCATTAGAAGGAAAAAGAAAGGTGGTCAAATTATATACACAAACACACACAGAAAAAAAACTTTTGGTGTGGGTCAATGTAAATGGATGTACTGGATGATAAGAAGGCCACAAAGAAGTGAGACTGATAGAAAATTCCTGAAGTCATGGTTTCATCTCTCACCTGTTCTTATCTGTTGTTTCTCCTGTAGAAATT
Organism: Branchiostoma belcheri; assembly: GCF_001625305.1. Classification (NCBI taxonomy): domain Eukaryota; kingdom Metazoa; phylum Chordata; class Leptocardii; order Amphioxiformes; family Branchiostomatidae; genus Branchiostoma; species Branchiostoma belcheri. The sequence goes on from NW_017804553.1 coordinate 212,161, forward strand.
TCTCTTGTTCCCTCTGAAAATCACCTAGAATGGACTGGAGTAAAAAGAGATAGCAATCAAAACTAAAGACGTTCACAAAAACAGATTTACTGGTATTAAGAAATTCTTTTTAATATTATATCTTTTACACCAGCCATCATGTAAATCTACTTCTACTGGGTGTTTTTATTTTGCTTCAGCTCATCATTACAATTTACTTAACAAAGGAAACCATTTCCACATCAACAACAACAAAGCAGATGTGTGAAGATTTTCTCACAGTTTCTGACAGGTCCTTTGCTGTTTGCTGGACAGACTTGGTGACCTTCTTGGCCTGCTGGGTGGCCGTCTTGGTGGCGGAGGTCGCAACGCTGACCAGAAAACCTGCAGCACGGAAACACAAACAAGAAAACAATGACTGGGACGTGATACTAAGTATCCAAATCTGATTGATCTTATAACTAGCAAAACAGCAGTTTTGTGACTAGAGCAAAAATCTGTGTTGAATCACTGTAATTGGGGACTGCTAGGCTGTCAGAGGTTAACTTGTGTTACATAATTTCTCGCTATGAAGAGCTGACAGGCTGGTTCAGCACTGTTCATTGTTCAACCTCAAATGAGCAAGGTTATTTATCGAGTCTGTAATGTTATGAACTGTTAATAAGTTATAGTGTCTTTCCTTCGATTTACACAATCAGTGCAAGAACATGTCTAGTTTTATATCAAGCTAAACTGGGTTCTAGATTTTTCTTTCTATCTTTACAACTTTTCCTATATTTTCCTCACCAAAACAAAGAAATACACAACGTGTGTCGAACTGCGCCATTCTATTGTTTACACCTTTTGGACACCTGGATTCGCCTGAGGGCAGGTGTGATCGGACAGGCAGCTAGGTGAGTCATATTGTTCAAAACAAAGACCATGTATGACCACAGGAGGATTACAATGGATTCTACAGGTTACACTGAGACAATGACGCGTCACTCACTGCCCCATGCCTTGGCTGCTTGTGTGTAGTCGACTTGTTCTCCTCCGCCTTCTGGAGTTTTCGTCTCAGACCCACTTTCAGGCGAGGACTTCTCTTCTGCTGGTTGTTCTTCTTTGGTCTCGCTGTTGTCCCCCTTTTCGCCTACTTTCTCCTCTTCTTTGGAATTTGTAGCGGCCTGGCCTCCCCAAAAGCTACTAAACATGGTTTGTTGTGTAGAAATCCACCTTGTTTTGTAAGAAAATCGAATCTAAACGTGTCGAAATCAAGATATCAACATACTTTCATCACCGTTTGTGACGTCCTCTATCAATCTGACCTGTGACCCGTGGGTTTGGCTCTCGCGAGAAAATCTCGCCATGGACGGGAATTCGTGAGATTTGGTGCATGCTGGGAGCGGATCTTCCTCTTTCCCTCTGCTTCCAACATGGTGGGTAAAAAATATGTGACACCTTCGTTTATCTGTCGTAATCTGGAGTAAGGATGCGTTATAAAGGTCGAAATCTATGCTAGAAACCTAAGTTAGACAATAAAGGTGTTAGAAAATTGGAAATGTTGGTGCCTACACGTATTTGAGGGTTGTTTTCACTTGAAGTATGCGCGGTTGCTTACGTTGAAATCGTGTCCTATCCGTCGGCATTTTGTGCAGATCGAGACACAGTTTCTCAGTGAATATGTGTTTTATACACTAATGCGTAAATAAAATGACAACACTTGTTTAGTGAATGCCGGTCATGTTATGCGTGTGTCTGTAGTCACTATTTTGACGTTAAAACGTCGATACATAGTCGCCAATATCCATGAAATCCTTGCTAACTTTCTCATGATCAGATGTGTGTGTTTCGAAACCCGAACTTATGGCTTCATACTTTTGTGTCCTTCTAGGCGCGAGGTCCGAAAAAGCATTTGAAGCGCCTTGCTGCGCCGAAGCACTGGATGCTGGACAAGTTGTCCGGCAAATTCGTAAGTACCTTCAGTCCTAAACCTTTCCTCCAAAGAATATGACCATTTATTATGAGATTGATCAAGAAAAGATGGTCACTAAAAATTTATATTTTCGAATATGTTGCATATTTTAAGTGACTTGAGTAACTAAATTGTGTATGTAGAATAACTTAAGGTGACCACTGTTTTGAGAACAAAGAAGATGAACTTGTTTACATTGGTGAAGGTTAGACATCCATGTAATAAGATACGCCAAAATGCAAAAAAACAGTTACTTAAGCATCTGGATATGATTTTGAAAACAGTAAGATGTTTCAGGTAGTTGCCCTGATCGAAGCCATGCTAGATTTGCTAAATTATGCTAGGTGTGGTCAAAACAGGGCAGAGATGAACCATTTTCTCATTGGTCACTGGGCTGACCAATCCCATGTCTCCTCAGCATTACCCAGGGAAAAGACACATGTCAATCAATCAATCATTCAATCAATCAATCTTAACATTCAAAGCAGTCATGTTGTTAAAAAGAAGGCCATCATAATTTAGCAACAAACTATCAGTTGAACTCAAGCAAATTATACTTCTCTCCTTCCTTTAGGCGCCGCGCCCGTCCTGTGGTCCCCACAAGCTGCGTGAGTGCCTCCCGCTCTGCCTGTTCCTCAGGAACCGGCTCAAGTATGCCCTGACCTACGATGAGGTCAAGCGAATCCTCATGCAGCGTCTCATCAAGGTGGACGGCAAGGTCCGTACTGACCGCTGCTACCCCTCCGGATTCATGGGTGAGTCATTCTGGTTTATGTGCACATTCTCTCTTGCAGTATGGTACCCCCAAATAACAAAGTGGGGGGGAGGCCCTGGGTTAGAGGCCTCTAGTGACCATTCCATTCTCAGAGAGGTGGCCAAATCAGCCTGATAGCTAAGGATAGCGTAACACGGGCAGCTAGCCAAATACTAGTAAATATCATGTAGTGTTAGCATAACCTTTTTTTCCTCCAATGGAGAAAGCTTATAAAATTTAAGGAGAAAGTTTACAAACACAAGTGATTGCTTGTGTAGAGTTGCTCAGTACTGTATTATGTTGAAAAGGAGCTACAAGGCGGTAATGAACTAAATATTGATGTTCTTTTCCATGTAGATGTGATCACCATTGAGAAGACTGCTGAGAACTTCCGGCTGATCTACGACGTGAAGGGACGCTTCACCATCCATCGGATCACTCCTGAGGAGGCCAAGGTAACATCTCAAACTGTCTAGCAGTACTGATTCATCATTTCTACTGGGAACTATACTACCCCTACAGAAACAGACAGTTTGACAGAAGTAATAAGTTATTTTCCACAAGTAATAAGTTATTTTCCACTTCCCTCTTCATCCCGTATAGTCATGTGCAAGTTGTTTCAAAATTGGTGGCAAATTTTACTTGTGACTTGAGTCATGGGTTTTGTATCAAGTTTTGCCAGTACTAAGTCGTGCTGTGGTAGCTACACTTCTTCTGATTGCAAAATCTAAGGTTTAACTTGACAATTTTACAGCTTTGTTTCCCCATATTCATCATCCATTTTTCTCCTGTTCAGTACAAGCTGTGCAAGGTGAGGAAGGTGATGACTGGACCCAAGGGAATCCCGTGCCTGGTGACGCACGACGCGCGGACCATCCGCTACCCTGACCCTAAGATCCAGGTCAATGACTCTGTGCAGGTGGACATCAGCACCGGGAAGATCACCGACTCCATCAAGTTTGATACAGGTGAGGGTCCTTCATTTATCCCATCTCACTTAGGCCTAGGAAAAAAATGTTGTTTCCTGTTTCCCGACCAACCCTAGAAAAAACAAGGAACATCAATTTTTCAAGCTAATAGACCATTTCTACCTCCATGATCTGACATATAATGAGTGATGACACATTCTACAATCAGTTTTCCAGCATTGACACTGACTTCATGCAAGTTTTACTTATTGTAATTTGTACAAGTTCAATCATTAGAGCTTGCCGACCCTAATTTTTTCAGTACTGAAACAGGAAACGCAACATTTTTTTCTAGGCCTTACAGTGAATGTTCCATTGAAGGTATGACATGCAGGTAAAACAGGTAGCATAAGCACGCAGTATTTCGAGTCCTGGAGTTTATAGCAGCCCTGATCGAAGCCATGCTAGATTTATTTTTTGCTAGGCGTGGTCAAAACAGGGCAGAGATGAACCATTTTCTCATTGGTCGCTGGGCTGACCAATCCCATGTCTCCTCAGCATTACCCAGGGAAAAGACACATGTCAATTAATCAATCAATCAATCTTAACATTCAAAGCAGTCATGTTCCTAAAAAGAAATCAGCCATAATCATTGATAGCATTACCAGACTTTGTATGACTATAGCAATGAACATGCATGGCACTGCCTTACAGTGGGGCCTTATCTATACATTCATTACATATAACAATAATACACAATTGTAAACATAAACAAACTTGATACGTCAGTGAAGGTTAGACATCCAGGTAATAAGATAGTCAAGAAACAGTTCCTCGAGCCAGTGGATATGATTTTGGAATTGGTCAGACATTTCAGGTAGCATCCACTACCTTTTGTCAGTGACACTGGATTTTTGCTCAAGCACTATTATTTTTCAACAAAACTGATTGTTCTGATGTTTCCCCAGGCAACGTGTGCATGGTGACTGGAGGCCGTAACTTGGGACGTGTCGGTCTGGTCACCAACCGCGAGCGCCATCCCGGATCCTTTGACATCGTCCACGTCAAGGACTCCGCGGGCCACACCTTCGCCACCCGTCTCTCCAACATCTTCATCATCGGACGGGTGAGTCTGACTTCCACTTCTCATTCATTTCTTCCCTCCTTTTGGGAGGGCTGTTTAGGTTGTATACAATAATAGAATTTAGACAGTCTTGCTATTGCTTTTTTCATGTGTCAAGTAGAACTTGTATAATATATCTTGATAAAGTAATGCACTTGTCAAGTAAATTTAATTGCAAAAGCCTGACACCCAATAACACAGATTCTAACAAATTTAACAACAAATGTTGAGGGCAGCATGCCTTTTTTTTGTATGCGGACAAAATTTTAAGATCCTTTGCTTCATCCCACAAAACCTGGGAACTTTTTGAAACTTTGTGCTACTTCTAGTTTAGAATTCTGTTTGAAAAAATGAAGTTTGCTGCTGCATTGTAATAGTTAAAGTAGACATGATTTATTTCTTTTCCTGCCATTAAGTGACAAACTGACAGTCTGTTTTGTTTGCTTCCTCCCCAGGGTAACAAGCCGTGGGTGTCGCTGCCCAAGGGCAAGGGTATTCATCTGTCCATCGCAGAGGAGCGCGACAGGCGGCTGGCCCTCAAGGCTGCCACAGCTGTATAGAAATCATAATGAAGACCCACAAATAAAGAAAAACACTGTCCTCATACAAACCCTGGTGTCATGTTTTTGTGGTGAATGAAAGAAGCAGCCTGGGTACCATCTGGATTTTTGCTCCGCAGCGCTTTAAAAAAATCACTTTTTTCAAGTGTTGCGGAGCGAAAATCCAGATGGTACCCAGGCTATGAAAGAAGATGAATGAAGGTATTATTTGGGGTGGGTTTGTGTGTATGCAGATAGGTTGAATGTAGAGAGGGTCCCGTTGGATATTAATTTGTCCTGAAGGAAGTGGGAGGTACTTGGAAGAATTCAGGAAGTTGTTTTGGGTGGCTGCATTGTTGAGTTTGGTGTCCTGAGAGAGTAGGTTGACAGCACAGGTGGAAAATTGATACTAGTACATCAAAAAGTGAAAGGTCTCCAAGTAGAGTAGTTAAGCCTATGAACACATACTAAATCCTTGAAGTGGAAGGCAAATTGATCGAAGATCCTTGAAGTTGAGGGGTTATGACTATGCTTTGATCTGAAGTGGCCAAATTTGATTACATGTTCTTGTATTACCAAACTGCTGGCATGGGAAAACTAAGTCAAGTCCGTTCAATCAAAACTCAATCACTACAGCAAGTTACTAGTGTAGTACAGGTAACAATGCACCAGGGCTGGTAGTTCGAAAGCGCCGCCTATTGGGTGTAGTACAAACAACAGGCTGCGGTCTTCACACTCGGTCTTTGACGTGAAAATTTGACCTTTCAAAATCCCGAATGTACCCGCATAGCGAACGTCTTATGGCTTATGTCATTCTTGCTATGCTGGGCTACTGGAAAATAGTAGAAATTTGACCAAATATACCAGAGGAGTTAGCCAGCCACATGGTCGTGGTTTACAAAGTGTACTCCTTTGGCCGTCTAACCTCTGCACTGGCATATTAGTCAGTCTATTTGTTCAAATCTTCTTTCCAGCATTGGAGTATGGTAGAGACTAGTTCTGCCTGCTTTCAGGCAACAGTCCTATACCCGCAGATAATGTTCTAGTATATGTATTCCTCTAGACAAGTTTATCAAGCTGAATTTGACCAAGGCTCCTTGACTTGACACACGAATCAGCCGTACGGTCAAGCTCACGTCAGTTGAACGGAAGGCAACAAGTCGAGGGGCGGAAACCAGTTGACGTTAAAGCAGATATGATGACGTCAATATCTACGAGACTGTTGTGAACTTGAGCTCTTCTCTTATCTGAAGTTCTCTAATTGCGGGAGCGTTTTGCGTCATTAGATTCTTGGCTCGTACTTGTAGTTGAATTTCAACCACTCGGTTGCGCGCCTTCTAACAAACAGTGTTACAAATTGTTCACTCGGCAGCTGATTACATGTTTTCCTGGGTTTTGTAATGACGAGTTTTGCTCCCTCCGCCCGTCTTCGGGGAGCGTCGACCTCGCAACATTTCGATTTTTCTACTAGACTCTGGAGAAACGATGTGTTCGTTATCTGAAGTATGTAATTATAATCACCGCTTGCGTCACGACGAAAATGTCATATCGGAGCTGGAGAATTAGCGAAGTTCAAGGAGAGGAAATTGCTAGTAGATCATGCAAGATGATTAGAAATTAGGTAACGTGATTTGAAGGAAAGTCGGAGGTCGTGTCCCCAATGATCCAGGACGACTTTTGGGTCCTTGGTTTGGTTTTCCTTTAAGCCCACGATCATGATAATGGACATTCTGTCGTACTCATTTTCATCTGAGCGGGATCTAGTGAGGAAAGTCGTATAAATTGCCTTTCCCAAGGGCACAAGGTTGGTAACTTTTCAGGATTCGAACCAAGGACCTCTTGGTTCTGAGCCCAATACGCCACACAACCGTTTTTTTTTTTCAAGCTGAAGACGTGTTGGAGTAGAACCGCCAACACGACCGGGCACAACAACCTCCTCTAACACTGCTTTAGGTGTTTAAATTGTGAAATCCAAGAAACTGCATTTGTTTTAAATTTTCAACAGGTATTTTGAAGCCAGGAACGTGGCCAGTTATCTGCAGTTTTCAAGTACCGCCGCCAGGGGTCACTTTACGGTCTCCGAGCGAAATGTAACACAGAGTCTCCCAATGTAACAGTGAAACAGGAAAACCAAAAACGTCATTCATAATTTTGGGGAAATGACAGCACTGAGACGGAATTTGACCGGTTTCGACTTTCAACTCAAGAATGACAGAGTTCGGACCACTTGAAAAAACCAAAAACGATTTTCCTATTCTTTTCATTTCACTCATTTCCACAACCTCCTTTCTGTTTGGAATACTATCTTGTCAGTCGGTAATACGACTTTGCCACCAAAAGATTTATTTAGGATTTGTTTAGGATCCGTAAAAATCCGTAGTTCGTATCTGTGAATTCGGAGCAACGACAGGGGATTCGCGTTTCAAAATAGGTTTTTAATTTGTATCTGGCACATATACCGACGCTATGAGCGTTGTCCATTAATGTTATATTGTAAGGATGCAAAAAAAATACCTCTGAAATCCGTCCCCGAATCTGTGAGAAATACGTATTTGGGATTTTTGTCGTATCCAAAAGAGTCCGGATAACAGGATCCGAAATTTCGGATACGTGACAGATCCGACTTGCATCCGCTCGTATATGCTCGTATTCTTAAAAGATACGACAAGATAACGGTCCGGATATGACTGTATCTGAACCTATTTTGTCCAGTGAGTACTTTCAGACTTTAAAAAGAATAGAAAGTTTCAAATTGACGTTTTAAGAACACGATTTTTGCTGACAATTTTGGGCAGGACGGAAACCAGCCCACCTGACAGCCGGACCAGGTGTGCCGTCTCCCGGACATCAAAGAGCGCCGCTCACGTGTGTCACCGGAGAACAAAAACCGGCGGACAGCAGCATAAAATAATGATGAGTCTGCGGGACAAAGAAGGGAGCGTCTGGCGGGCTGTTCTCTTAACCCCTGACTGGCAACAGGACAAACAAGACTTACCAACCAGTAACTATCGTAGGACAGGTCACACAGGGCACAACCTGACTTCAAATGTTTGTCTTATCAAACCAGAATTTCTGTCTTCAAAAATCTCATTCTTTTCAACAGAATTATCAAGAGCACTTTATTATTGGATATCCTTATTGGTGGATGGTAAAATACACACATTGAGCAATATAACAAATGTATATACATTGTATGTCAGGGTACTCCGATTGTACCAGCAGAGACTTTGATCGGGATCTCCGTCGGTAGAATTGCCGATTCTACTGAGATCAGAGTCTCTACCATATACCGTACTAGAAAAAGTGAACCTTAACTGTAATATCAATATAACGTATTGTTTACGTTAAGATAACGTAAACTGTAATAATATCAAAAGAAGATATAGAAATCTTCCTGGGGAAGTTTCTTACTCCGACATCAACTTGGTGTACAATATAGACTCTTCGATATTGTGTCTTCCAGAAAAATTCCTTTCCCTCCCAGAAGCAGTTTCCCACCAAAGCCAAGTTTGTTTAGCGCTGTTTCCTGTCTGATCAACGGGGCGGGACAAAACTTCCCCTCCGTCCGCCGGCTCGCTCGGTCAGGAAATGAGGGAAATTCGCTGTTTTCCCAGAGACTGCTGGAATGTGTGGAACTCCAGGCCACACCACGGCCCTCTGGCGGCTAAACTAACGGTAGAAATTAGCTAAACATGGTCATTAAGGTTAGCCGCAGGGCCAAGTGGACCTTTTCTGGTCGTCCGACTCTTTTGGCGATTTTATACCCTATTTGGTCCATTTCTGCTCAGTCTAATGTTAATCCAGCCGCCAGAGGAACTGGGACTTCTAAACCCGGCCGGGTACCCCCAAGGTCATTTTTGTCTTTCTTTTCTCGAATCAACATCATCTGTCTGTTCGAAAGAAACGAAATGTTTTTTTTTTTTGTGTGTGTGTGTGTTTTAACTGCAATCCAAATGAGCCAATACCTACTATAGTTCTTTATATGCGAGCAAAGTGTATTATATAGATCGTTTGCTACCAAAGAAGCTTGCAAGCTTGGTGATAAAAGTTTAGTCTCTTCCCCATCAGTCGGCTAAGGCTACATTGGGACAGGAATGTGCAATAAAGGTCTTCAACTGTCTCTGACACACGTCCCTTTCCGTCAGTGCGCATTGACAGGGGAAAAGTTTGTTTTCAGTATAGAATTTGCGACAAAAGGCCTTGCCACATACCGACCACGTTCAAAAGTCCGCCAAGGGCGACGAAGCGTCACTCCGGTCATGACGTCACGATGTTGTTTGTCAGCCATGATGCAGACGTCATCATGAACCATGTTGTTCTGTCAGTTTGGATAATGACGGTTTGAATGTTTTAAAGTACTTCTTATGTACATGTAGATGTAAGTATTGTTTGTGTCTAACAGCCGGGGCCTCTCTAGAAAACAACCGAATAAATGAATGACGACCTTTTAGTACGTCATTTCAGGCCGACTGACAGAGTCTTGGGTACTCTGGTGGTAGATACTGTGATAAAAGTAAACAGAAATTAAATAATCACGCAAATTGACAAGTTTTCTGAATAATCAGACGTTTCAGGTCATTCTCAGCTGCCATTGACAAAAGATAGCGGATATCGATGCTATTTGAATCCAGTTACTTGATCGATTTTATATTATGTGATATCAATAAAGATTTTCCCATGTTTCTCCTGGCATACACACTGAAGGTTACTGAAGAGCACTGAACGCTCATAACACCCGTCGCCATTCAATTTCAAATCAAAAGGCCGCTGTAGTGAGTGCTTGCTTGTTAGTGAGTGAGAAGAAAACATACATGAGTATGTTATATAAACCTCTCTATTAGCCGTGGTTTTCTCCACGTAAACACTTGAGCACACTCCGCACCTGTGCTGAAGGGCACAGATTGGTCTTCAAAACTGCTGATCTTGACGTCGGAAGTCATACGTGACGCACTAGACCTCGATCAGACTTGTTCTGCGTGTCCGTCGTTCTCAGCCTGTTGTACACAGGTGGTTGTCCACGATTATTTTCTTTCTCTCCAAGCAGAGGTAGGTAGGTAGGGAGAGAGAGAGAGAGAGAGAGAGAGAGAGAGAGAGAGAGAGAGAGAGAGAGAGAGAGAATGGTTTATTCAATTAAAAGGCAAACATGTTACAATATATCCAAGGCTTCTGTCACAAACCGCATCCCAACTGGCACAGGGAGTTTGTATCAGAAACGAGGAGCCAGATTAACGTAACGATTTTGCCTCCCAGATAAGATTACATCTTCTTTAGTTTTTAAGTAACTAACCAAAGAAAAGCCGACAAAATAGAATGCCTGACAAAACGACTGAAAAGCTTTTCCAAAGCACGCCTAACCTGCTTTAAGAGCGGGCTTTACCATTATACAATAGGTGCGATGAAGACATATCGTACGTGTAACGCCTGGACATTGTAATAGCAGGTTCCCACGAATGGCGCAGATAGCTGTGGGTGTTGTTGTTATTAGGTGTAAAACGTCCCGCGTTCCACCTGAGCTCAGTGCGTCATTCCCATTGACTGTGGGTACAGAAATAGGTAAAACCCACCAGGGGTGAGTAGCTGTGGACAATGCCACGAGATATGTATACTGGCAGGGGTTTAGGTAGTCCGTGTGACAAGTCTTTCCGTAGTATGGAGAAATAGAGATTTAGTGGAAGCATAGATGTTGTATTGTGTTTCGTAAATCAATGATCATATTCATAGGTGTCATTTTGTCCTCTTCGTTGGTGGCGGCATAAAATGAGTATTATTTTGTGAAAAAAAATGTAACTTGCGTGTGCCATGTCTAGTCATGAAATGTTGGGATGAAAAAAAAACACGTGTAGCTATAGTGAAAACTTGTAGACGATATATTTTGTGACAATATAGATTTAGATTGTTTCATTATCTCCTTGTTCAATATCAATACTACAGGTAGTGATGATATCTTACCTTAAGTCTCAGTTGATGTTATAGGATAACTATGGTACTTAGTCCATGTGGGCAATAATATGAAAATAAAGATCATTCATTCACGTGAAAAAATAGAGACGACAAACTGATCTCACGAGACAACTGATGAGAGTAGATGAACGTGGTGTGCGTGTGTGGAGGGCTTTTATATAATGTAATGTTGATATGGGCTAGCGATGGCCGCGTGCCTGTGAAGCTCGTGTGTTATGCCGAATTGGACATCCCGGCTAAACTAAGTAATCTCCAACCAGATCCCTTTCGGTGGCAAAAAGACAGTATCAAATTGGCCAGGCAGTATCCATTAGCCAGTGAAGGTTGCCGGTGGTGGGGGTACCGAAAAAAAAAACGGCCATATATAAAATTAACGATCATTCCCCCACAACCTCTGCTTGTGTGCTTGGAGAGTATAAACTAAGGTCAGCTTTTGAGAAATTGCCAAGTGAAATATATATACGGCCGCGTCAAGCAAAAACAAACAGGAAGAAAACAGGAATCACGCCGAATCACGAACAATTTTCCACGTTTGTTCAGAGTAGAAAAGGCTATGTTGGACGTGGAATACGTGACGATCAGAGCATAGCAAAGACGTAAATAGCGCTTAGCTATGGCAAATCACTGCTGCAGCAAACATACACGACGGTTATTTTAGTTCTCGACAAGTGGGTGGTTTGCCTGTCCTGAATAGAATGACGTAAGCGCGGGGATTTGCCGATGACCTGATCCGAATGTTTTCACTTTTACTTATTGTTCTCCCAGGGCCGTAACTCCACTCGAGGAGCGAAAACAACTCGTGTTTTCTCACACTGAGGCCGTCTTGTGGTTTGGGTACTTCACATAGAATATAAAAGTTTTTGGTTTGCATCCCTAGCAGAAGTTGATGTTGTGCCTCAGTCGACTCGCGTCACGAGCACTTCAAACTCGGATGCAAACGCACTAACGTTAGTACTTGTGGAACAACTAGGTGCGGGTGGATCAGACCTTAATACAGCCTGGCCTTACACAGCTTGTACGTACAGTCTTACAGTCAAAGTCTACGCCTAAAGGCGATTTACCGGTTATGCTGAACGACCTACAGAACTTTGACCGACCATAGGAGTACACGAACATAAAGAATTAGTTTTTGGTAAATAATCTTAAAAACTAAACATTTTTTTTCACACGTGCCAGGAATCTAATTTCGAAATATACAGAAAGTCATGTAGGGAGAAGGCAATGACAGAACCTAATAACTTTCAACTTTGTGATTGTAGTATTTTGACATATGAATGTTTTGACATTGCTTTGATGGAACGGTTAGCCAGATCCTGGAACTTGGATTCTATGAGATATAAAACATCAGAATGTTTTCAGTTAAATCCACTGTACTCCACAATTACCATGACCGTAATTCCGTGTACTGTGCTACACGAAAACAAGCCACAGTTGACGTTCCCAGGCCGACCTTGAACAATTAAATCCCACGTACCCGTCCTGACGAACATGACATGACCCCAGGCGTGACGTCATCAGTCGTGACGTAGGCACCGTTACCCAGCACACACCGGAAGTAGCAGACGACACGACGCGCACGTTTCCGGTTGTTAGAAGGAGGGTTATGACTAGTGGGGTGGGGTATCATCACTAAGTGGGATGTCTAGACACAAGGAGTGGGGATGGTCCGTAGGATGAGAAGGAAGGCCAACGGATGCTATGACTTGCTGGGCTGAACACGCCCAAGATATCAACGGAACTTTCAGTCCCTTTCTTGCATGTAAAAAATACTACACTATAGATTCAGTGGTAACATAGCTTTATATGTTTACTAATATACTAGTAACTATTTTGTAAACATAAATTTGGTGATAACGTGTATACGATAGATTTGGTGGTAAAATAGTACTACATGTTTGACTGTTGTGTAAATGATAGAATATTGATAACATGTATACAACACAGTGATAGCACAGACCTTTAAATTGTTTTCTCTTCCCCGGCTTGTTCACAAGACTAACAACGCTACAGTTAATCATATTTTACCTTTTTGATGAAATAGTAGTAGTAATATACTAGTAGTGCATAACTGCACTCATACCATTTGAATTATGACTATCCGCGAAACCATCAGGACATATCAGTGATGAGTAATTTAAGCACATTAAAATCGCCATCAATATTATGAAGAAAGTTCACGTTCCTGATATTAAGACCTAAAATGCTGATCTAAAAGCAGATATAGTCGTGACGGTTTCTCTTGTGACCCAAGATATGATCGCGGAACCAGTCGGACCCTGAAGATTCAGTTCTTGAATATGATTAAATCATAGACAGATGAATGTTTGCGCTAGCGATTAACATGTTTTCACGGCAGTGACCTAGTGAATACACCGTACATTTCATATAACCAGCAAGTCTGACAATTCTAACGCAGCGAAAACTCAGGAAATGCATGACTTGCAACATTGCTTATGTCATACTTCCTATTATACATGTATTTTTTTTTAATTTTAATTCTGCTTCTGTATTTTCTGGTCACATGTTAATTTGGTTCCGTGTTTCAGCCAAAAGAATAATGCTGGACTCGTTATCTGTTTTACTAAGTATATAAAACCCACGTGAAGTCCACTCAGGGTCTCGTGAGTTTGACGTCACGAAAACTATAAGGGTTTATTATGTCATATCATGTTTTATATATATAAAAAAAATCATGACACTTTATGTGACTATTATATAGAATATATAATAACATCTATATTTAGAAAGCCATCGTTTGTTTCCTCAAGCTCAACACTGTGTAATAGTTCTTACTATTTTTCTATGTTAACATTCTTGTCAATGATTTATTTCAATTGCCAAATTTCCTGCCCCCAACCTGATCATTTAGAACTGTAAATCAAGTTCTTCCAAAGGCGTTATATATGAATGAAAGTTAACAACCTTACTCATGGTTTGAAGTCGTAAACGTGAACTACAAAGAACTACTTAGCTATGCCATTTTTATTCCTTGAAAAAAAAAAGAATGAATGAATACGTACACCAGGAATTCCACCTTATTTTTCTAGACGCTAAGCAAAGGTTTAGAGCACAGGTAGCGGATGTTCACCTGTGAGACAATACAAAGGAAATATCTGTCTAGGGGCCAGGAATCTCAGGACAAAACGCAAAGTATTCTCGGTAAAGCGGTATTTCGTCTTACGAATACTGAGAAGTTACCTTCGACTCGAAACTATCAATTATGAACCGTGCGTCATTCGTCAGATCCAATGTAGGGACTTTTGCAAGCACGCCCTGATACTCTACATATATAGATGTACATTAAAAAACGCGCGTGTAATAACGAATAAAACCTCAGTAGTTCTAGTAATAGTTTATAATATGTTGACGAACAGTCTGTTTTCGTTCGTTTGTTGCTAGCATGCTTGGTGAATTGCAAGGACATAACATAGCTTAACACTGAAAATTCCCATGCACGTAAGTGGGTGGGTGTCTAACCTGAATTACGTGTTCGGTAAACCGTTCTGCGGGTGATCGCGATAAAAATAGCTTTGAGTTGGTGTTTGAAGAGTCCCTAGGATTTGCGGACGTGCGTTCTACTGCATGAATCAAACAGTCTCCACCAGACCAGACCAAGGACGTTATATCTTGTTGAAGCTTGACCAGACGTTACAAGTATGTCTTGTTGAACCTTGACCAGGCTATCAACGCCCTATAAATACAATAACTAAATATCCTATATAGAAATATCCAATATAAATTATAGTGTCATTGAGAATACTACAATTTAGCCAAATATGGACAACAATGAGTTTGGCCACCATTGGGTATCATTTCCCTGAGTATAGCACTAGGGGAAAATTTACGCTTTATACCGCCTCTCATTTGCATGACCCTACTAGGTGTATCTAAAACCCCTTTAATAGGGAGGCCTGGTGGAAGCTATGAATTAATAACCCGTGTCTACTTAGTGTATGCTTAAGACCACATTTTCCACAGATTGTTTTTCCAATGAGATAAACATTGTCTTTACCTGTGTTGTGTTTGCTAATTGCAAAAATATTGCTCGTTGTTACACATCTGAGATCATGATGATTGTTACACATGGGTATCTATTATTGTGAACATGCAGATGATGGAAAAATATGTTATGTTTTTTTATATAGTTAATATGTATCAGAATTCATTTCCAGGAGGCACTACCTGTCTTCCGTAGTGTTAACCCGAATTACGTGGCCGGCATTACGTTCCGGAGGTCATCTCTTGATAAAAATAGTTTGAGTTGTGTTTGAAGAGTTTGTGTAGTACGTGCTCGTGTACAGCGTGTTGCACATGAGTCATGGCGTACTGTGTTTCCACGTGAACATACACTCTTGCTGTTATAGTATGAATATTTAAAACTCTTACTTTTGTTATAATTGACAGTCCATACAAGACTTTCATGGGCCTGAAAAGTAGAAACTGACCAAATACGGTGAGTCAGCCGGCTAGAAGGCTACGCACCGTATTTGGTCACTAACTTTCTTTCATCACCTGTTGGGGCCTGCCCTTAACTTTATTGTTTCATACAGGACATTAATGCCCTTGGATTAACCCATCCGTGTTTTTACAGTCTTGGTATTCCCAAGGTGGATGAGATAAACCCAGAACAATAGCGACTCTGCAGCGCTCTAACCCGTCAGCTACAGTTGCAAATTTCAGCTACTTCAGCATCCTTTTGTTTCGTCTTTAAGCCTTTCTCTCAGCGCCGGTTTAGCGCTTTGATCATCGCCACGACCGAGAGGAATTCTGTGGACTAACACAACAGTGTTTAATAACCGCAGAATGGGGACATGATTAAAAGGTAGCCGGGCGATTTCGTCACAAACGCAAGATAAACACCTGAAGATTGGTCTGAAGCTCGCCGCCCGGGCAGGTAGGCGGTATGAGGAGGTGTCTAGAAGCTTGATTAGTCATTGTCGCCCCTTCACACGACTCAAAACACGACCGGACGACGGACAAAGGGCCGCATCGCCGAAACTCGACTTCCTACAAACAATTTCTGCATATTCATTGATGCCCTAATTAGGGCAAACGCTGGGGGACTGATCAGTATACATCCCTACGAGATCGCAAACCGCGGCACACAAGGACAGTAATCGATACAAAACTTACGTCGGTCACCGTACAACGCAAGGTATGTTGTAATGTATTCCATATTGTTACGTCAGTGTGCTTACAAATCATACGCAACCCTCCCCCGGGTATATACTGGGCGGTCCCGGGGTAGTCCCAGCCAAGTGGGTGCGCCCCCGTTTGGTGAATGTATTTTCCCGGCCCGTCCCGTCGGAGTGGCTGGCCTTTGATAGTAGGTTCATATACATAAAGATAATGATCGACTGTGCTTTAACAACAATCGCTCTCTGTTGTGTACAGGACTCGGTCTTACAGCTGCGCACGCTCCAGTCACGCTCAAGTCGTCCCAACACGTCCGCAGCGGCGGCCAAGAAAACTTGCCAGATTCCTTGAGACTTTTCGTAGCCAGGCGTGCCCGGATTGTCCAGTTGACGGCGGGACATCGCTACGAGCCCGACTGGGGAAGTTGTTGGCCATTTTGTAGTCGCTGTGCTCGGTGAAGCGGACTGGCCCGACCGGGATCGCGTTACAGTCGAGAAGAGGTTTTCACAAGTGTTACTGTGTGTTGTGGGAGAGGGCTGAGCCGCGGGACGGAGGTGAGGAAAACTCGTGGATTTTTGTGGAACTTGTGTTGAATATTTGTGTGCGGGACTACAATAGAGAGGAGTGCGCCAGGGAGTCCCAGTTCCTCAGTCGGACCAGCTGTGCTCTCGCTGACTGTGTCGCTCGTGCACTTTTGTGTGGGTGCAGCCTGCTTAGCCCTTTTTGTGTTGTGTACAGTGACTGTGTATAACGTGCGACGGCGGGGGCACCGGGAGTAAATATGGCCCAGCAGCAGCAGTTCGCGTACAATCCTGTGAGGCCAGGCGGGGGGAGAGTGGGCATGCAGCCGGGCGGGTACGTGCAGCACCCTGCCCGGGGACAGATGCACGCCATGCCGCCGGGACAGCAGCAGCAGCCCGGCCGACCCATGCAGGCCATGCAACGTCCCCCCAACCGACCCCTACAGCAGCAACAACAACGCCAGCAGCAACCCCCACGACAGGGAACGGTCATGCACTACGGTCAGGGGATGCAGCCCCACCCCACGGGCATGCAGCCCCACCCCACGGGTCGCCAGGGGATCCGGCCGAGCTACGTCCCCCAACAACAACCCATGCCCCAGCAGCAGGGACAGCACAGCATACAGATCCAGCGCGTGCCGAACACCCTGCACATGCAGCCCGGCCTGAGCATGGCTAACACCCGCAGGTTGTCTCACGACCCCGAGTCACCCACAACACGAGACATCCCCTCACCGCATCTCAGAGGAGGCTTCCCTCCGTCTTCCCCCTCCTTAGCCGACCTGGGGCACATAGACTTGAACAACAGACCGCCTCAAGTGCTAGGGGACCACAACATGCCTGTGTCAAGACCACAGATGATGCCTCACCAAGACATGCCCGTGAACCGTGGGAACATCATGAGGACAAATATGAATGATTTTCATAACATAAACCCAAAACTACAGCAGGACAACAACGGGATGTTACTCCGGGTGGACACCAACGGGCTCCACCGGGTCGCACCAGGCAACGGCTACGGGATGCACATGAACGGCGACCCGAGGAGCAAAGCACAAGTGCCCCCCTTCCTCCACGGGCTCTCGGACTTGGACATGATCGACGAGGACATCCTAGCCCGGTTGATTATAGAGTTGGGGTTGGACAGAATGCGGGAACTTCCCGAGCTTTGGTTGTCACACAACGAACTGGAGATGGACATCTGCAGACAGGTGCCTCCACAGAGAGCTGTCAGATGCTGACACCTTAGACTCTGGAAAATGGACAAAAATAAGATGTTTAAAGTTGTGGGGCAGCGGGTTAGAAACACGAACAGATCCTCCTGACCCGCCCCAGGCCAGGATTGTGTCTGAGGTATGTTGTATTAAGACTGGTGACAGAGTCAGCTTTTGTTCCTTAAAATATTTCTCTTTGTGGGGAAACCTTTTCTGTCCAGTGGTCGCCCTGTGTCAGCTGTTCGCTATTGTTCAAGTGAAACGGATGGTAGGGGTCGGCCTAGATTTCAAGAGTAAGACTCGCACGATTTAGTAAGTTTCTAAAGGAACTCCTTGTTTCTTAATTCCCACAAACAAAAGACTCAAGATGCCGGGTATGTATGAAAGGAAGTCATTGCTGCTACAGTCTCAGTTTCAGTGCCACCAGGGTTTGTTTACGTCTAGTTGCATGTGGATATGACCTCATGATCGGTGGCACTTCGCCAAAATTGAAACCACAGCCAGAATTGACCCTGAGCTACCAAGACAAGACCTGCTAATGTGTTACCTAGTTAGAGAGAGTCCGCTAGTTTATATTCGTGAGGAGTGTAGCTAGGTTTAGGTATGATTTTCGTGTGCTGTAGTTTAAAGAAGTGGAACAAAAGATCAGGTCAGGTGGTGTAGGGGTCAGAGCAGACAATAGAGGCATTGTTCTCCAATAGACCCTTTCAATGTCGTCCTTTTGGGACAGATGGGGGAAGGTCACGTGTCGCCAAGGAACAAAAGGCTCCGTGGAACAAACGGCCACTTTGTAAAGATTTTTCTGCCATAATTTAATTGTTTGTATGGAAGTTTTCTTTAGTAATGTGAATATAAACATTGTATTCTTTAGTTTCTTTACTTTTTCTGCAGTGACGCAAAGCTGCGCCCTTGAACAATTCCATTTAGATAAGAATAATAATATAAATTTGTGGTATGTAATTGTAAAAAGCCTTCCATGGTGAACAGAAACGTGAATACAAACACAATATTTATTCTTCCACATCCTCATAAGCTGTGAAAAAAATTGAGAAAGCCATGCATTACATGTATTTTCGAAAAATTCCTTCCTCGGATAAGAATAATAAATGTTAGAATTTGTGGTATGTAAAAACACTGGTTTGCTACAAACAGAGTACAGATATCCCTTTCATATCCTGTTAGCAAATATGGCTTAATGTTATTGAATTATTGAAGCACAAATGACTGTATGTCCTTACAACAAATAATGCCCTCGCAGGAATTGGTTATGGTGTTGTTTCACAGTGTAAGTTATTCAGGTTGCACTTTGGGGAGATGACTTAATATGTAACTCCCACATGCTGTTCTTTGTCAACAGAAATTGGTTATGTTGATGGAACAGAATTGTACAGTTCATGTGCCGTAATGACATCATTACGCCCCCACCCACCCACCAAACCTGCTATATTTTTACTCCCTATTTAATGTGTCTAAATTATTGGAGAAGGCAGCTAGTTTGGAGTGGGGGTAGTTTTGGGGGAATCTGTGTGTACAGTTCTAAGAGTTGTTATTCTGTGTAAATCCCCCCTTGGAACAGGATGCACATGTTTGAATAAGGGGATTATTCGCCCAGCATTGTTACGAGTGATGATCGTTTTTCGCACAAACACGGAACGTGAGAATCGTCGCACAACAAGCGACGCTACTGGAAGCCACTCGATAATTTATTGGCAGGCAGATTCTCCTCCTATCTGTGCCTTGTGTAATATTCATAGTCCTGGACTTGTACATGTGATCATGTATGAATAAATCATCCACTCCAAACAAGGGTTAAAATTGTGGATTAGGTAGAGGAAAATGCCTACAACTCTCCTGGTATGATCCACTGTGTAGAGACAAATCTTATAACAACTCTATGAAGGAGACTGCCTTATCCAGGTTTAACACTACCTAAAGACGCCATCTGGACTACAGTCCTGGATGGAAGCACACTGCATAGCATTCCTAAAATAACACGGACGCGATTTTAAGTAGACATTTTGTGTGTTTTAGAACATCCTTTCTCTGATGGAACAGTTAAATGGGTGCCATGGGCCTGTAGTGGGTCATGCATAATGCATCGCCAAGAAAACCAGTGTAAAAATGTGTGAATTTTTCATTGTCAGATCTTGTTTTCCCAGCTGTGCTCATGTTATATTTTGGCAGGTCGCCAACGCAAGGCGACAAAAGTCACATGTGATCGAGACTTGTGAGAGATTTTTGAGGAATGGAAACAGTTTTTTATACAGTTGAATATTATTATTGATATCATGGGAAGGAGAAGCAGATCTTGCGATTTTGAAAATGATGACAGAGAATTCATTTTGTACAATAAAGCAGTACAATCAGTGAATTTCAATTCCTTCTGTGTGGTGTCATCTTTTGTAAGTGGCTGGTTGTGTATTGAAAGTTTTTCACATGTTCTTAACTGAAGAGTGTTTATGGATAATGAGGTAATAGTGAGAGAATGAGGACAGTTTATACAGTATTGTGAAAAACAATAAGGTACTTTATAATTAGGTGTAAGTTTCAAAATCTGTTTTTCTCGGATAATTGTTAGATTTGCCTTCCTTTGTTGGAAATGGCAATGAAAGACAAAATGCAATCTTTGGAAATTCCACATAATGCACTGAAAATCAGGATACTGTATTTTGGGGATTTTTTAAATGACATTTAAATACAATTCTCCAAGCAGATGTTGGGATGGAACATATGATGTTTTCTGACTGGCAGACTTCTCTGACAGCCTTTTAACTCAACATTGAGAAGCTGTCAGTAAGAAATTACAACCTTCCACCCAACATCCACTTGGACATAAACATGCAGTCAACATTTATAGCCTGGATGCCAGACATCCTCAGCCCCAGGGCCAAGGAAATATGCAACAACCCCCTAGTCGGATACCTAAACCCCTAGTATACTGGCAAACTTGGGGTTGGGACCCATGTTTCTTCCCCCAAAGGGATTGTTATCGCCTTGCGTGCTGTGGGTGTCGCATTCAGGCTAACAACATTATTGGTTGTCTTTTTTTTTATCACTTTGTCCTGTGGTTCACCTCTCAGCCTGACACAAAATTTACATGGCAAGAATTCCTGTTCTGTAACTTCCCCTCTTCTGTTGCCTGCAATCAAATAACATCAGAGAAGTTCATCTTAAATTGCAACTAAGAGTAAATATTTCAACCCACAAATGAAGTGAAAGCAAGGAGGTTTAAAATCAAATCTTGACTTAAAACCTCCTTGGTGAAAGTAAAGATATTTCCGTTAACTCCAAATTCCCAGAATTTGTCAACATGTGAAGTAAGCCTAACTAGAAGGCTCAACAACTGGGGCTTTTTTTTCTCTTTCATAATGTGTTTTGTTTGTTAATATGGCATTTGTCTCAGCCAGCCCAGTTTATATTGGCCATTATACTCTCCAAGCAGAGGTTTGGAGTTTGGCATGTTTTTAGGCTTTTTTATCTGGCCTTCTTTGTTGCACTGGTATCTTTTTTTAGGTTGGCATAAAGAATTAAAGATACCAGTGCAAAAAAGCCTGATAAAAAAGCATAAAAAGGTAAAAATGCCAAAAATAAGCCAAAACCCAAACCACTTATTGGAGAGTAGCCATTATACATGTATCATAAAGTCCCAAACAAAAGCCCTAGTGGCTAATGTGAAGTGCCCTGTGTAAAACAACAGTGCCTGTATGTTGCAGACTGATGATTAGGGGTTATGCATGTTTCAAATCCTGTCAGTGATCAGAAACATTCAGAGCATTTCACCGCCAACAGTCTGCGGTGGGTGTTTGGACTGAGGAAGCTCTTGTTCTGAAGTGGTGCTCAGAATGTTGAAATATTTGTTCAATGTCTGACCAGTGCAACACTTAGTGGAAAATGGAGGGGAAAGTTCAAAACTATACCAGTACATGGTATATCTTGCTTTAAACAGATAGCTGCTTCTTATACTGGTTTTAAACCTTATGAAGACAATATATACCAATGATATATACAAGGATGCTCTTTCAGACAGCATGTAATATTAAACCGAATATTGGTTCTTACAAAGCAACCTCGATAAAATTAATCTGGCTGATGAGTGATGTATTAAGCTCATCCTGAATGAACTCTTGGAAGGAACTGACTGGAGGTTATGTTGTGAGAACCCAATATTCCTATGATTCACCACCCTGATTTACAGAAAATGTGTATGGGTAACTATGGTAGGTTATGTACAGTACATTTTACATCTTCACATGGCGGTTTTACTTTTGCTCTCTCCACTGCACATAGACATTTCTATTAATACATTAGAACTGTACTATACAAAATCACCTCAGCAATACACTCCTTTTCCCTCTTACTTTGAAAAAACATGAGTTTACAGCATGACCTGTACATGACTATCCATGTCCTGCCGTGCAGAATAGCTAACACTCTAGCTGAGGGCAAAGTAGGCCCTACTACACAATTTACTGACTTCTCCGAACAGGTAGTACCATACCTGGTGACAGGTTAGACAAATGGCCCACATACCAGGGCAGGCTGTGTGGATGTTTACATGACCTTATTCTTCACACCAGGCAATGTTCCACCTACTAGTAAAGGTTGGAGTGTTTGAATGCAAACAAATCCTGTTTCTAAAACCATTGCATGGCAGGTCTTAATTAGGCCACACCAATTTAATTTGTTGGTTCTCAGATTTTTTCAGAAAAAATATGAAGCGACAGGGCGAAAAAAAATAAAAATAAAAACAGGTCTAGGCATCCTATTATAGGCTTAAATGCTACAAAATGAGCCATGAAGTCAACACAAAAGGCTGGGTTAAAATTTAAACATTGAATTTTGAACTTTTAATCAAACCACTGCAATGATAGATGGGAAAACTGTAACAACTAGGAAGAAAAGGACTTTCCTCAACTGTTGGGGGCAAAACATGAGCATTTTTCAGTTGATTCAGGACCAGAATCAATTTTTTTTTTGTTGCAAATCAGAAAAAAAGGAAGAGGCGAATCCGAGAACCAACAAATTAAATTGGTGTGGCCTTATAGAGTTGTTATAAATTGATACACATTTCAGATTTTCAGGACATCATGTTTGATGCTCAACAGACTTATTATAAAATTTATGTACATGTATTAAACTTTTAATGTGACATTTAATGGGGTGTATTTTCCTCTGTAAATCTTTCATTTGTCAAAACTTTTAAATGTATAGAGATTGACAATTTCTAAAACAGGGTACTCCTGTAGTTTCATTTTTTAAGTAAAAATATGAATAGAATAATCATAACAATTTTGAATTATTTCAAAATAATCTGAAAGAATCACAAATATAATCTGTAAACCTTGCAGTGACTTTAGATAGACTTAGATTTTACAGATTTCATGTGTCTGTCCAGATCCTCAGTGTGTCTGTCAGCTGTTTTACAACAATGGGAAATGAGTTGTCTGCATCGCAGGGAAACCTGATTCTTGGTACTTAATTACAAGTCCTGTCCAACACAAACCAGAACAACTTTTATAATTTGTTAATAGCTGGTCCTACTTTTTTTCATGTCATTCCCCTCAATTTCGTCTCCTGCTGTTAGTAAAAAAAATCAACATTTTCAAAAGGCCTTTAAAAAATCTGCAGATTATACAAGCATGATCATAGCTCTAAAGAGAAAAGTATGCTGATCATCCAACTTTGTGATGCCACTCAACTCATGTTGAGGTCATCTTAGTCAAAAATATGATTTCAATGCTTTGAAAAAATTGTAAATTCCTATTGCAGATTATGCAAGCTGTACAGTTTAAGATCGAGAACTAGTCAACTATGCTGCCTCTGCAACAGAGGTTTGTTGTCCCTCCAAGTGGTGTGTAGTTTAGCGTGAAACAGGCTTGGCCGTCAATGATTGTTAAATGGTGGGTGAACTTTTCTCTATCGGTTTGTCACCACATATTTGTCCTGGTCGACACACATGCAGCCATAACAAGGCGTCGTTGGAATTTGACCAAGTTGGAGAGAAGAGTCATGTAAATACAAATGTAAAACAATCATATCTCTAGGTTATATCAGAAACACTTAGAACCTTAAATTACAATGACAGCTAAATTGATCATGCTGAAAGTAATTTCAACATTTAAGACTTGCCCTAATTGAACCTTTTGTTTCAGAAATGATTCAAATAGGCCAAGAATATTTTTGCTATGGGAAAAATTGTAATACATTGAGCTGAGAGGTGCCTAAAGTTGAGACTTTTTAAACTAAGTGATGTGATTTGTAAGACTTTCTGGCCAGGCAATTAACAGACTACAAGAATGTTGTGTCTAATGTAACAGTTGCAAAAACCCTTGGGCCAGCCTTTAGAATTTTGACCAATCTATCACAAATTCCTGAATTTTCAGTCTTTCAACAAAGTTGTTATATAAAAACTATATTTTCATTATACATGTGTACATGTATATTAATTCACCTCATCTAGCCCTTAAGGACACAAATACTTGGTTCTTAGACATTTAGAGAAAATTTAGCAAGAGGATATCATGAAAACTGAGGGAGAAAAACTTGAATCAGGCTGGGTTCACTTCTAAAACTGAAGAGTGCATCAAAGCATGATAAAGCTGGCCCTGAGGCCATTGTTTTTCCAGTAAAGCACATTTTCTCAAAATCAGAGAGGCAACAAATTGAATTAATGTGGCCTACTGAGTGTCAGCTGGTACAATTTCTGCACCTGTCCAGTCGAACAACTTGTTCCCGACCGCAGACAGTAACTTTTTGTGCAAGACAAACTAATTACTTACCACTGCCTGCAGGTAAGAAGAACATGTGTTCACTACAGAGGAGAGAAACTTGTTGCACAGCAGGTCCACACGACACGCACAGTCCCAACAAGTAATTTTCACTTCAACAGCCTGGGGTGCACTGACTTTTGGTCTCTACCAGACTCCAAATACCAGTAGACTGCTGGAAAATAGTAGATTTGTCCAAAAAGATTGACTAATTAGCCAGAGGGGTTAGCTGAATCTGTGGGATGGTTGCAAAGTGTACTCCTATGGCTGCCAATTCCTCCGGCAAATCATTTAGTCTAGATTCTGGTCAAATGTAATACTTTCCAAGAACCCATTGAAGTCTGTTGGAGAATAAGCCTGGGCTGTACTAAAAACTTGCATCATCATCCTTTTTCTCCAAAGCTTGTTCTGCAACAGATTGAATACAGTTTTGAGATTGCAAAAAAGAACATGAAGAACAACTTTATCAATTTTATCAGCTTAGACTAAAGAGATTCAAGCTCTGGGTATTGTATTCAATCTCAGATTGCAAGAAAAAAATAGATAATTCAACAAAGGCCACTGTATTTTCAACATAGATTGTTATTGTTAACAGGATTATCTATGGGATCCAATCCTATACAAGCCTGAAGAGGATATTCTTTAATAGACAGCAAGTTTTTGGTAACAGAAAACAGTGAGAGATGTTTGTTTTGGGGGGAAGTGCAATGGCTGCCTGTGGTGCCAATCAATTATGATTTTACAGCTCATCTGCTCCCACTCAAGCGCTGAAATCAGTCGCCACACCAAAGTGCATTGTCACAGTAACTGCTACAGTGGAGTTGCTACATAAAGTTGAAGTGTTCCCACTTGCTACAAGTACAAGTACTGTTTTTATAGGTCCCAGCATGGAGGCTTTTTCTACCTCGATGGTCCCAGCAAGAACTTTCAAGTAGGAAAGACCAATTACAATCACTTTCTATAGCAAAACTTGTGGCATGTTCAACCTGTTGAAGCAAAAAGGAAAGTCTATCATGATTGTCATTGTCACCAAGCTGCCAAAAAAAACAAAGTGGTGTACTTTCACTCTTGCTGTAAATTTGGGATCACTAGAGGTTAGGCCTAGGAAAAAAAGTTGTGTTTCCTGTTTCAGTCCTGAAAAAATTAGGATCGGTAGGTAGGGATTATCTTTTTTTATGAGACTTTGGCAATTTCTAGTGATCCAACTTATACAATAAAGTTTAACAAAGTACTAGTAAAACTTGCATGAGGACACTTATAGTTTCAATGTCAATGTTGGAAAACCGACCATACATTTTTACATTGACGTTTTATTATCATACTCGGGTGTCAGATCATGGAGCTAGAAATGGCTAAAAAATGTATGTCACTTCCAGGGGTCCACACACACAAAAAAAATGGTAGGGTCTGCAGTAATTTTCTAGGGTCGGTCGGGAAACAACATTTTTTTTCCTAGGCCTTATGATTCCTGCGCCGATGTTGAGAGCCACCTTTGTTCCACCTGTTTCCCCGTACAGGCTCCGTGTTTCAGCCCTGCCGAGGGTGTATCACACGGGCCAGGTGCGAGCAGGTGTCGCACGTGGACGTAACCCGACACCAAAACACGCACAGCTCCCTATTCATGGCGCAACCGAGACAAAACACGCCAAGGCTGGCTGCTAGATCGCTTTGAAATGGAGATTTAATCCTGTTTTCTTTAGACACTATTTACTTGAAATTTTGTTATTTCTCTTTGATTTTATTTGATGTTGATAGTCTGTTGATAGCTTAAGTCTGTGCTTTTCACCCCAGGACACACTGAAAAATGACAGCATGCGATATATTTTCGCTGGTAATTAAACAAACTCTAAAATTTGGATTTCAGTGTCGAAGTACATGTATCAGAAATAATATGTTGCATCAACCCTTAATTTTTAGCATTAATTATCCTAGGGTTTTATTTAAAGTTAGCATCATAGACTAGGCCACCCTTTAATCTCTTAATAATAGCTACATGTATCTGTACCTGTATGTACATGTAGTTGAATGAATTCTATGGTATCTTTACTAATCATCATTTAGCACTCAGATACTTCACAAATTTGCACGATTCAACAATTCTTTACTAATTTTAAGCATCAAAATTGACCGGTGATTTTAATCAGAAAATTTATCTGGCAGTTAATGTATGCAGTAAAATCCCAGTGCCCTCTACAAATTGTCGAACAGCTATGTTTAGCACCAAGGCATAAAAGGGCGGCTAAAATTAGCAAATTTCATCAATTCATATAACCCTAAGTTAACCGTATTAATTCTTTATTTATGGCTCATTGGCCTGGAGGCATATCAAATTACAATGCTTTTAGGGGATAGTCCATTTTTGAATCTCAAAGGGGTGGTCCGAAATATTTTCTACTCACATTTCTCCCAATCTCATCCCTGCCCCAGGGTACTGATGAGTTACTGTAAATCAACTATTGTTCACAGGAAATTTCACAGAGGGAAAGGAGGTTTTCAGAATGATGTAAGTTCCCAACTGGAATGATTCTGTAGAACAGTGGAAATGCATATAAGGTGGAGAGGATATCACGGAAATAAAACCATCACAAGCATTTTGCAACATTTACAGTGACTTGACCCAATGACTAAATGGTGGTCCTCCTAGCAACCTCTTTTCAAACTGCATATTTCAATCATGTTGTTCTATGGTGAAAACCATAATACAATACACAAGCATGAAAGAGGTCTGGACTTGCTACATGTCCTTATTTTGATTCAATAAACTGTCTAACTGGTTTGAAGAGTGCTTATGTTGCGAAAGGACTGTTAAAGTGGTATTTCCTGTCTTCATGTGAAACCACACGTAGGGTACATCACCTTTGTGACCTTGTCAAGGTCAAACACCACCAGCACAGAGCTAACCCTAAACTTGAGAATTCTACCCATAGTGCTCTGGGGACCAATCATTTAATAGGTAGGGGAAGATTTAACACTGGTCACTGTTAAGATGGAAAGACTTACCATAATCTCCAAGCAGATGTTGGAAAACTGATTGTATCAATGTTTCTTCACTCAGGTGTCAGATCACGGAACTAGAAAATGTCAGGTCAAAAAATTTATGTCCGGTGCTGGGGTTTACCAAAAAAGGTTAGGGTCTGCATTTTTTTCCAGGGTTGGTCGGGCCAAAAACACAACAAGATTTTTTTCCTAGACTTTAGAATATGACTATGATTTCATCACAACTGCAACGTCTGCTTGGAGATTTAGGTTAACCAAGGCGCAATTCTTTATTTAAGGGGTAAAATTTCAGACAGTTAATTCCCAAAGCCTCTCCTGTGGCCTCTTCTGTGGGGTTAGTTTATGAACAAGAGTGGCCTGGTTGTTTTACAGCTGATGTTATAGCAGGCAGCACTGGGATCAGGGATTAGCCGGGATTGGGTTTTATTCCCCGATCTTTCCATTTCCGGGCAGATGGTAGCCTACCAGTTATAGTAGTAGGCCAGACAAAATGTTCTTCATGGATGTCATCTGCTAGATCTGTCAAAATGACATAAAAAGGGTTCAAAGGGATTTTCGTTAATGAACAGAGTTAGAAGTTTTATCACAAAAAGTAAGAATTATTTTCAAATGCAATCAGAGTTTGGTCAATTTTTTGAATGACTGGGCAAATGACTTTGAAATTCCAGCAAGAAACTGGGGGGCAGAAACTGGGTGCATAATAATTTTGAGACTGCAAACTGTTCTTAGTTCCATTACATTCCATAAGCTGACTACATTGTACTTTGGAAGGAGAGTCCTTGTGTAGTAAGAAGGACCTAACAACAGCCTTATATCAGCGATGGATTGCTACAGGAGTTGTTTTCCTCATGACATGTCAACAACAAGGTCAAATCTGAAGGTCATTGGTGGAATTTGGCAACAGCTGACTGAGGGGTGACTGACCTTAACATCATACATCATGTGTCCATGGCTTACATCAAATCTGATAGGATCAGCATAAACTCGGACAACAGGGACTTCAGTGATATTGAGGAACATTCAGGACATTTGTAGGTCCACATTTTCTGATTTACATTGACAAAACTGTGGTCACTTACAATTTGTAAAATCTTTTTTTTTTTAAACTTCACTCCCACTAGGAGTCCTCAGCGTAAGTTGTTTAAAATGAACTTATTGTTACGTGCGTAGTTACTGTGTTTTGTGATGGTACTGCTTACTGTGTTTTTTGATGGTACAGCAGTCTATTCTGTTGAATTTTTTATGACGTAAATGCATATTGAATCATGAATCAACAAGTGGAATCTCTGAGTCTTTCAGTATAAAAGTTCTGAAGCATCTCTCCACATGACAATATGAACATAGAAGTGATTTCACTTCAGAATCTGATGTTAGTAAGTGCTTTTTATATGCCCTCTCTGAAACATGCCACTTCAACTTACTCCTGACAAAGGACACCTGTCAAGACTCCTGAGATCCCCGGTTGGTGGTAGGTGTCTTCAAGTCATGAGCAGGTATATCATGGTCCTCAAGAGAAGGAAAAGCTCCTTGAAATCCTAAATTTGTCACCTGAGCCAAAAGTACCATACATATTGTTGGTGCCACCCACCTAGACTGATAGCCATAAAATTACCTTTATTCACACATACAAGGACTGCACAGAGCTGGTGGGATCTGACCGGGCTGTGTGCCAAGTAGGAGAAGTAAAATCTGGTTGTCAAGTCTCTAGAGCTGAGATTGACTATCTGACAGTCACTATGACACTGTCACTACTGCTTCTGCAGTTAGAATTTTATGGTCAATGCATTACCTGACTTCAATTAGGTATTTTTCCACCTGTTACAATGAAATCATTTTGATGTCCGCTGTACCATACTTATGGACTTAAAAACAGACTGAACAGTTTGCCAGAGGAGTTGGTTCGCTGTAGAGTTACACATTTGCATTTTGCAGAGACTACCCAGTATGTCTTTTGAATCAAGGCCAACATTGGGATTTGTGTCCTAATTCAAATGACATTATCCAGAATTGGGGTTGAAATTGCCATGACACATGATTCGACATCTGCATACAGGAGGATATTCAGATAGCTATACAATAATTTCATTGTTCTTTTCTTGACTAAGACTTTAGTAACCAACTAATAGGGACTTCTGTTTCTTTCATTTTCTCTTCTATTGCTCCTTCCAAGCTTCCCAGCTTGATGTTTGAGCCAGTTGGCTGCCTTATAGCAAATGACGTTATCCCTGATTGGGACTGATGCAGTTAGGATAGATGATGCACTATAGGTACACGAGTGGGAGTGAGACGAGACAGGGACAAAGGCACATGTGGTGGTGGTGGGTGTTGGGTGGGGTGGGACAAGGGAAAACCATCCATGTTTCTCATCTACTGTTTGTCATTAAGTTTTGTGCAAACAAGAAGTAAGATTTTGTTTTTGCAGGAATAGCTTACTTCAAGAACAAATTTGTACAAGATTTTGATCTTTGAGTCCAAACTGCATTGAATGAGTAATATAATGGGGTATATAACAATCAATTTACTAAGTATGTACTACATATAACGAATGCTGACTTTATGCAAGGAGGTTTAAAATCAAATTGATTTTAAACCTCCTTGCTTTATGTTATAATGACAGTCCAAAAGACATTCTGTAGTCAGTTTAACTGGTGCTTTACCTTAAAAAAATCCAAGAACCATTGCTTTTGATTGAAAAGCCCCATGAATATAGAAGATGACACATCAAAGGATGAAACTTGAAGCTGCAATGACTTCATTTCTCCACCAAGGGTAATATTTCAAAAAATCAAATATCTTACACTTTCCACAAAAAAAGAGTGTTGAAGGAAATTTTAGATACTGAATATGAGAACACCAATCACACACACGCAGTCCCTACAGATCTACTGCTGTGATATAAACCATTTGCCTCACACAGGTGAGGTACTCAGCATGTGGAGGGAATGGCTCAGGCAACACTAAAGCAGTTTTATGGTTGTCAGCCCACATCCAGGCTGACTGGAGATGACAAACTATCAAATCTGATGCATAAAACCTTACCTTAAACATTATCAGCCCAGTACCTTCTCTGGCACATTGGGTCACCAGGTAGTTTCTAAGTTGTGCAGTGTGTCCTGTTTTGTGCCTCATTTTCTGGTTTGGTGGCAGGCTTTCAGATCTTTTTGTACCATTACTGACATAAGTAGCCTGGAATCCGTCCGTGAAAGTTGTGTCTCCGCTCCGAGGAACGGAGCAGAGAAACAGCATTCACGGACAGATTCCAGGCTAGTACATAAAGTAGCAACTAAAAAATTCATCTGATTCTCCCTTTGCAATTTCATACACTGCATGGATGAAACATCTCTTTCTTGATGGAAATGCTGAAAAATCAATGCCCATCAATTCTTGTGGGGACACTACCCACAACATGAAGTTCATAAGGCCGAAGGTGCTTAGTGGTAGGAAACGGATAATGTACAAAAACACCTTTCGGAACACGTCCTTGTCTGCCCTTCACCGTTATTGGGTGCGTAACACTGCCGACAAGAGCACTGTAAAATCAGAACCACTTTGCTTCCCATCGAGTTGTTTGAAGAGATATTGGCTGTAACAGTTGGAAACCCAGACTAGAACCCATCTATATTAATGATGATGACGTCTGCAATGTTACATCTGTACATTGTTGTGTATTCAGAAGTGCCTTTCATTAGTTCTCAATCATTTTGAAGTTATGTCTTGGTCGACCCGTAAGTTTCCTGGGGGAATTTTGTGTACTAGTATCTTTCTGCAACAGATAGAAATTAAGCAACCACAGTACAGAATCATTAACAAAATGACCAATTTCTATATACTAGAACTGCATGGCTATAAAACCATTCCAATATGATAGTATCTTTTCGTATCAATGTTTTAAGAAAACAGTAAACAATACAATATGAAATTGTTCAAAGTTAAAACTTTTGATCCAACACAAAGAAATCTCTCACCTAGTAATACAATATGAAATTGTTGAATAATTGGGCCTAAGTCTTGAAATGATTGATTATACCATATAGATCAAGTTTGCTTTCTTTTCCCTGTTCGCATCCCATTTGGTCTCCAGAGGATGGCTTCCAAAGTATCGACTTAATCTGCATTAGTGGGAAGAACTAAATAGTGTAGGCTCAAGGACAGTGCCTACAAATATGATAAATGGTCTTTGGAAAAACAAAATCATATTTCTTTAGGCAGAGATGATTTCGTTAATTTTTAATTTGACATCCAAACAAAAAGAAGGCCAAACAGTAGGGGAAAACATATTTTGTTGACTTTATAATTATAATTGAAACATCATTCATATTTCTTAGAACAGCACAGCAGTATCTATTCTGATATCAAACAAAAGAAAACTCCTCAAATTATCTGGTGGTCATGATAAAGAGGTTTTCTCTGGTTTGTTTACATCATAAACTGAAAATGAAATCTGATGTAATATTCCCCATAGAGTAAACCACCATACTAGTTATCATTATCAGGTAGGCTGTTAAAGGATTGTAATAGGCCATTATAATCCTTCTCTCAAGGTCCCATAGGCTGTTAGGGTTATTTTACATCAATTTTCTTGTTTTGGTGATGATAATATTACATTTTACCATGAATTAGATTTTTTAGTGAAGAATGTGAATAAAAGTTGACTTCTTTATGAGTGCTGACTTTGGGTGAATTTGAATAAAAGGTGTTAAGGTTTACATTTTGAGATTTAAGAGGTCCAAAAATGGTTAACAAAGTTATTTACACTCAACAAACTGATATTCACCTGTGAACATGACAGTGTTCCTGAATCTCCTCTCTTCCTCACTGCTATACTATACTGGTCAGGACTGGTTCTACTTGCATGCATGCCTGGATGCACATTCAAAAATATCACAGAAAACACAACAAGAGAAATAAGAAGCAATTAGACAATGTAATGAAATAAAATAGATATGTGACATAATTTCAACTAATTTTGACCATGATTGAGGAAAGCTTCCACATAACTAGTTCCTGAATTATTGAATCCAGTAAGTGCTAGTGGAGGTACTTGGAAGGTAAAGTTAAATCTTTAATATAAAGTTTATTGCAAATTCATGCCCGAGGACTAATTGCAAGATTTATGTTAATTAATTAATTAAATTAATGTTTATATTCAGAGAAAATTAGGCTTTACAATCAGGCTGCAAATAGGATTTTTGCTCTGGGACCTGGTATATATTTTTTCAATGTGCCTTGAGGCCCCCTACCATTCACAAAGATGAAAGTGCCAGGAATAGCTCAGGTTGTGTTGTGAAGCAGAAGACAAATTAACTACAGTTGACCTCACACATCACTCCCCACTGATTTCCAGGAAAAAATAACTGTGGTTTGACGAGCCCACTGTCATAATTGACATCTCAACATATTCGGAATTCTTTCTAAACATTTGAACCCTTGCTTCAAAATCTTAGTTATATGTATCATAAGATTTATGGTATTGCTCTAAACTCCGTAATCATTACAACAACAGAAAGAATTTGTACAACACTTCATTATGTGTTAATGTAGTATCAATGCCTTTCAGGCAACATTATAGTTTTATTTTGCATGTCTGCAATGTTGGTATGGAAATAAAGAATTGAATTCGAATTGAAAGAATTTACACATTGCAGAGTGCAATAACATTCTATTACTATTATCTCATTTCTTGAACTTGGGATGTTACCTGGTAATATGAAAGCACATAAAATGGTTAGTAAAGTAGCATATGACAACACACTGTACAAAACTGATAGAAGTGTGTAAGACTAGCCTAGGGGGAATGTAAGCCATTGTGATGCTAGGTTGTATTTTACATGTCAGGATATTTCAGGAGAGTGGGGTGAATGACCCTTGCTGAAAACTCCAGCCGCCCAGGGACTGGCCAGTAATTATCTAGGGGATTCACGGTTCTGATGACGGGAGAAAATGGTCATGTCAAATTCTACCTTGCAATAGGCAACTGATTGTAACATTGACTGGCAATAGAATATGACACTGTACATACATATGGGAGCTTAATCTTAAATGATCACACCTTCATCACAATTGTATGTTCTTGCCCATATGTGCTAAATGCAGTAGTTATTCTACATGTATAATCATATCAAAGAGTTACCTACAGTGACAATAGTGAACAGGGGAAGAGACAAAACAGTTAACGTGATGCACACTAAATGACTAAGTATATAAAAATCTATGCTATTATGTATTATGGTTATGTAAACAGTTAATCTTATAATATAAATCTATGCTATTATTTAATGTTCCAGGAATATATCCTTGTTGTTTTGGACATTTCAAGGCCTGAAACTTAACACCAGCGGTGTCCAAGTTGAGTGACCAGGAGTAGAACCCTTTGGCCCAGAAGCTGGGTCACTAACCACTGTGCATCATTATTTGGATTTGCTGTTGTAGATTTGGATCAATGGATAGAAAATGTAACTAGGTCTCTGTATCAGGTATCTGGGGAAACCCTGGAGATATGCACTAAAATCAATAACGGTTATAGCCGCTTACGCTTCAGGGTCCATCCAGTAACAACTCTGATAGGAGGGCTGGGATTGTAGCCGCTTACGTTTGAGGGGCAATCCAGTAACAATTCTGAAAGGAGGGCTATTGTTAGGGTCAATCCAGTAACAACACTGAAAGGAGGGCTAGGGTTAGGATTAGGGCCAATCCAGTAACAACTCTGAAGGGGGGCTGGGGTTATAGACACTTATGCTTCATGGTCCATCCAGTAACAACTCTGAAAGGAGGGCTAGGGTTAGGGCCAATCCAGTAACAACCCTGAAAGGAGGGCTGGGGTTATAGCTGCTTTAATATGACTTAGGGTCAATCCATTAACACCACTGAAAGGAGGGCTGGGGCTATAAAGCCGCTTAGGGTCAATCCAGTAACAACAATGAGAAAATGGCTGGGGTTGGGAAGAAGGTGTTGTTTTCATCTATATCTACATAATCATGTAACAGAACCATTACATCAAGGAGGTTTCAATCAAGTTCTTGCCACGTTCTGAAATTAATTTATCTTCAAAATCAAATAACAAGTCACATCAATCTGACATACTGACTTCTGAAGGAACACATTCACACAAAACCTATGTTGTATGGTTAGACAAGAACCATTGCCTTAATTGTTATCATATTTTCTTCCCCTCCCTGCGGAATGGTATATCCCGATTTTTGAAGAGGAATGCACCACTGGGTCAGCAGGTCAGGGCTGTCCTCTGCCATATAAGGGATGTCTTGCCATATATGGGATAACCAGCCATATGGACACTTGATGCCTGAAAGTAGTCAACATCTCAGTGTGATTGGGTCACTTGGAGGCCAGAATCTTCCCTCCCCTGTAGCAATAATGGATGAGCCCTGAAACAGTACACATGAACGAGTATTATGGTAGAGTAAAAAAAATAAAAATGGTAATTTTTCATGAATTTCTAACTAACCAAATTTTCAGAGAAAAGCCATGGCAATCTCATGACAAAATGTACCCCAAATCTTCCAAAACCAATTAATCTTAATTAACAGAGTATTTTTTCTACCTCTTCCATATCATTCCAAACCCAAATTATTTCAGTCTATATAATATGTAACACTACAACAGTCAACCATCATGGTATCATGGCCCTTTTCATCATTGTTGCATTGCCACATTTGTTTTTAAAATATCAGGTTTCAAATAATTTTGCCAACAATGACAACATTTATCAGCTAATGCACAGTGAAATGACCCTGAAGATTCAGATTGGTAAGAAACATCCCAAATTGGCAGCCAGACGGTGACCCAGGGTCGGACATCGCTGTAAACATGAGGCCAACGTGCTCAAGGACAAATATGGAGCAATGACCTTGTAAGGGGTCAGGCTTCCCCCTACCCAAATATGGAGACATTAAGCTCATCATTGGGTGGAACAATCCATGTTAGAAAAGGGGTGTCTTCATTTTGCCTCAACCTCTGTAGTTTTAATATGAGAAAACAGGACTGGAATATTTGTTCAACTAGTAGCTATTAGATGCAATAGTTATAGATAAATGTGGTTCGTAAGAACCTAAAACAATTTCATTTTTCAGGAAATTTAAGTTCAGGAAAATTAATGTTGATGCACCAGAAAACTAAATTCTCTGATTCTCTTGTATCATTATACCCAAGGTTTTCATCTGACAGCAACCTCCTTGTTATAAAGTTATGCCAGGAAAGAAGATACTACTTTGAAATACCAGTAGCCATGTTAGACGTGTGTACTAACACTTGGCTTTTGTGTGTTTTTCCTAGTTCATGTTATCAGTGTGATTTGCCCATAACAGATCACTTCACAAACCTGTGTTAGGAGGCAGACTGGAGAAGGAATGTGGTGGTCAACACTACAGCAACTGACAGTGTGTTAACAGGTGTGGGACAGAGAAGGGTGCAGAGAGGACAGTTTTCAGGCCAAAAATGGCTCAAAATACACATTGTATTACAACAAAGTACATAATACCAGCAGCCATGTAAAATAAAACTGTAAGGAAGTAGAGAATATCAATTCTGATATACATGTACCAATCACAGAGGGAAAGAGAAAATAGGAGGGACGGAGATAAATTGACTGGTCCCCAGCTGAAGACCATCCCCACTGCACTAATGATCCATCCCCAAAAGTGAACCATAGGGCATTAATGAGCAATCCCCAGAAGTCAGTTGACAGAGAGTGTCTGATGTAAATGTCACATATAAGGTCCTCCCACAGACTTATCTGTCAAGGTCATTTCTGTCTGATATCTTACAAACAGGTGGATCGAGTCAAGGTTTAAGGAAATAAAGAGACATTGGAAGATGCACCATGACGGCATGAGTTTCCTTTACAATCAAGCATTGAAGCATTAGGTCAGGAGGAAACCACCCACTTGTCTGGCAACAAAACCACTCAAAAACGTTGCTGACTCCAAATTTTAAGGACTTCTAAAAACAAAATGGGACTCACCTAACAAGTTATTGACTTCAATTGGCCTCAACAGGTATGGCAAATGTATAAAACAGAAAACAGATGCGCCACAAGGATAATTAGTACCGCAGATACTAATTAGTTCTGTAATTAATATTCTGCCAGCAAGGAACACAGATGCATAGTAGTAATTATTACGGTAATTATAAGGCACTAGCAGGGTTTTTCTGTGATAAAAATCTGTAATGTCCTTCCAACTGGAACAATTTAGTTAGTTCATTGGCTGTCATCACAACCCACATTCTGCAAGAAAAAAATCTGTGGAACCAGATGCAGAGGGAGGCAATACTGGAGATCTGGAGACAAGATGGACTGGACAGGCAGGTAACTAGATGGAGAAAGCTGACGCTGGAAACAATGATAGTCCCCAACCCTCAAGGTTAGAATGGGACAAGGTTAAGGTGTGTTTGTGTTAGTAAGATACAAGTTCACCAAGATAGAATATGTTATCAGCAGATAAAAAAAAGCCAAAGTTTGGAAAGAGAAAGGCACTTGGTAAAGGCACTTTATATGGCTTTCTTTCAACAATGATAGTTCCCAACCCTCAAGATTATGATGGGACAAGGTTTTAAGGTGCGTTTGTGTTAAATGCTAGGCGTAAAATGGGATAGAAAGCGGTGGAAGGAGAGGGATGGGTTCCACCTTCCAAAACCTTCTTGCCTAGACACAGTGGATTAAAACCCCACTGCCCCTACAACCTAAAAAGGCTATGGAACTACTTTTACCTTTGATTACCTTTTTACTGGCAAACCTGGAATTGACTTCTCACTGCCCAAGGTCAAAATGGCTGACTTGAAGTTGAACTTGACAGTGTTCCATGATTGGATAATATGATCCCGATCATTTATTCATGGGAAGAACAATGGATCCAATTTGCAATTGCAGATGGAAGCGAGTGTCCTGAAAGGTCCATTAGCTGCCTGTCAGAACAGATTTGGGCAGACAATATTTACACAGACACAGAAACGTGTGGACTTATATTATAGTAAGCCTGGATTCATCATGCAAAATGAGATCTGACATGCTTTATTAACTTGATGAATTTATTCATAGTTATTTTCGACTGAATAATCCTAAATTTTGTAAAGGAAGACAGGATGTTGTTCACATAACTGTAAAAATAAGCATATTCTTTATGTAAAACTAAGATTTCTTGTTTTTGATTGTATAGTCCTAAATTCTGTAAAGGAAAATAGGATGTTGTGCACAGAGACACTGTAAAAACATAATATTGTTATGTAATAAGAAGAGTTCTTGTTTCAGATTCAATAATTCTAAATTCTGTCAAAACCACCATACTCTTATCTAATACATGTACTAGGTAATATTAAGGCCACACCAATTTAATTTGTTGGTTCTCGGATTCGCCTCTTCGTTTTTTCTGATTTGCAAAAAAAAAATTTGATTCTGGTCCTGAATCAACTGAAAAATGCTCATATTTTGCCTCCAACAGTTGAGGAAAGTCCTTTTCTTCCTAGTTGTTACAGTTTTCCCATCTATCATTGCAGTGGTTTGATTAAAAGTTCAAAATTCAATGTTTAAATTTTAACCCAGCCTTTTGTGTTGACTTCATGGCTCATTCCGTAGCATTTAAGCCTATAATAGGATGCCTAGACCTGTTTTTATTTTTATTTTTTTTCGCCCTGTCGCTTCATATTTTTTCTGAAAAAATCCGAGAACCAACAAATTAAATTGGTGTGGCCTAAGCAATATTAAACAAAGGTTAGTGATACTCAGACACTATTGAGTCACAAGTAAATTGTATTATTTTGTCTACCGAGTCTTTGTTTCTGCCCTTCTGTAGCACCTTGTATTCATAAGAAGCCGTGTACATATTTTCTATTTCAATGTTCTGATCCAAATATAAAAAAGCTTCAAAATATGATCCACACTTTATAGCCATTCAACAAGCAAGACTGTCTGTGTTTTTGCTATGAAGTGTAAGATTAGATGGAGTAATACTGAATGGAGTGAAATCTGATTTAAAATGACAAAAGAAATGGGATACCAAAGTGATGATTGTTGAGTTGGACTGATTTATTCAGCCATCTATCCAAAAACACTGCAGTCATCCTTCAGCAAGAGAAGCGATTGTGTTACCCATAAATACACAGAACCAAACAAACAAGCTGAACACCCTCTAGTACCTTGATCTGTGTGATTTTTAAGCCTCCCAGGTATGGTGATGAAAATTTCAGAACTGAATGAGGATGGTGGATGCCATTTGAAAGCTTTTTCTAGAAGCTGAACTTTCTAGTCATGTGGAACAGTTCAATCCTTTATATTATAATATATTCAAAGTTGAGGTTGAACAGAACAAGATGATGTAGTAAACGTTGCCTGGATGAACTGGCAATGGTTGACCATCTCTGTACCCCTCAGCTTCAGGGGGGGGTCCTCTAGCACAGGGGGGTTACTGGAACTGCTGCCTGGCCTGGTGTAGATGTGCGACCCCCACAGTCCAGGCTGTGCACCACTGCCTGTACGTCTGTCCCCCCTGCTCCAGCCATGGTGCCAGGTGCTGGGCTGGCTGGTCCCACCTGTGGACATAAAGACACACAGTCAGGGGGTGCAGAGTTGAGGGAGGTGATGTGTGGATGTGTGCAGTGGGTAATGTACCTCTTAATCTCCAAGCAGATCCTAGGGTGGCAAAAGACAGTATCAAATTGGCCAGGCAGTATCTATTTGCTAGAGAGGGCCCTTGGGTGGCGTATGGACCCTCTCTGGCGAATGGAGACTGCCTGGCCAATTTGATACTGTCCACAGCGCCAACTGCTGGACAAGTTGATCCCACATACCTGTATTCGTGTTCTGTGTAATGTACATGTACCGGTATATGATGCAAGACATCACACTTTTTGCACTTTTCCACCAAATTTAGGGCATCAAAAGCGACACCGTGACTCACCATGCATCCTTGAAGTCCCTGACCCTGAGGGCGCGACCCATGACCTGCTGGGTCTTGTCCATCCTGACCTCCAGCTGTGGCAGGAGTCGCTCTAACATGGACCTGTCCGCCCTCGCCACCTCTTCACACAGGGCTGTGGAACACAGTAACAACCAATGAAAGAAATTCAATGAAAAACCTTAATTACAAGCTAAGTTGGGGTCGTGTGTTGTAATGGCAGAGCGTTTGGCTTGGAACCAAGAGGTCCCGGGTTTGAACCCTGCCGTGCCACTGATCTTGTGCCCTTGGGAAAGGCACTTTACATGACTGTCCTGGATGGAGGCCTAGCGAACCCCATCTCATATTAGCCACAAAAAGGCAGCAGAATCTTTAGCTAGTTGAAGGCGGCTGCCTAAAATGAAAGAAGTTTACTAGGAAACAATATAATCTATTTGACTAAATTTCTTCTGCACATTTCTTGCTAAAAACTTTGACAACTTCAACTTCAAAAACTGTTGCTCTTCCAAGATCACATGACCTACCGGCTGCCCTCTGCAGCCCGCCTGCCTGCCTGACCCCCTGCAGCTCCTCCATCAGCTGGTCATGGGACTGCAGCAGGGTGGCCATCGCAGCAATGTCCACCTTCATTTGGATTGCCTGTACAAAAAGGGCATTTAAAATTTTGATACTCACTCTCACTCTCTCCCATAGCTTTGTTGCACACCAGACACATTACTTGATAAGTGTTGGGGTTCTTTTTGGTGTGCTTTGGGCTCTGGCCAAATTCTTTTGGACATTTCAAGAACACACATGCGTTCTCTCAGAGTCCTAAGTCCTATCAGTTGGAATGATTGGATTATGGCGGCTAGCTATATTAATTATTATTAATATTATCAGACTGAACGACCTGCAGATTGGAAGAAGTACATTATGAGCTTACTTGTGGTAGTAAGCACTCAGCTGCCTTGTATGGTTTACAGTTGACATCTTCTGCAACCTTCCTGAGGCTGGTGCCCTCCGCTGTGCCTGTCTCCTGGTCTACTGCGTACAGCGACAGGTCTCGGACCTGGGTCAGGCCTGGCTGGTCCAGCAGGGCCGGCTTCAGGGCGGAAAGTTTCAGAGGCAGGAGGGACTCCACTTCCTGTTTCACAGCTCCCTTCAGCTGCAGGGTGTTAGCCTGGACCTGCAAAATTTTACATCGTGAAGATTATTAATATTGGTGACATAATAAGTTTTGGGCTGATATCATCTGGAAGTTTACCCCAAATTTGATGCAAAGTTTTGTGATCTCAACATCTTTCATAGTCAACAGCTAAATCTTACACATGATGCCCCTAGCAATGATGTGAATGCAATCTTCAGACTCATATGAGTCATAGTCATAGCTACTTTTCATAGAGGGTACCGGTATCAACTTCTTACTAGGGAATGTCATTATTCAATTTATTGCCAACAATGGTCAAAAGAGTTTCATTTTTAGTCTTAGTTTGACTTGAATTCAATTTCTTTTCTATTTCACGGAAAAAGTCAATACCAATGAGTTTTGTATGCCACTGGTACCTGTGACTCATGGATGCAGAGCTGCCGTTGCATGAACTGCTGCCACTCCCTCTGGAGAGTCACCAGCCGTGGTTTGGAGTCAGAGTTTTGTTTTGTCAGCACCCTGATCAGGTCCTGTTTCCGCTCTACCGTCGTCTGGAAGTCCTGAATGCGGCCGTGCTTCTCCTCCAGGGCTTTTTTCTCTGTGCTCCTCCTTCGGGCCGAAGTTTCCAGCTCCCCTGCTGACTCCTGGAGGCACTGCAGGGCGGCCTGAGCCCCAGATAGCTCCAGCTCTACCCCCAGCAGGGATTTTGTCAGCTCTATGACTCCTGCTTGCAGCATCTTCCTGGATAAGATCTTCTCAAGCCTTGCTTTGGCTTCATCCAAAGCCTGTCTCTCCTTCCAGACTGCATTCAGGCTCTGCTCTGTCCGGATAAACTGGTGGAAGTGTGACACCTGAGCCTCCTGGAGCAACTGTTGGACGCCTTTCACGACGTTTGCGCCACTGGAAACATCACGGAACTGCCCCGGGCCTACATAATCGAAGCTGAGTTGCTCCACTTCGTTCTTGACGTCCACTCTCGCTGTCACGTCTCTCAGATGGAAGGTGGCGTCTTGGGTGATGAGTCCCAGGGAGTGCAGGACGTGGTTTACGGGATGCTCACGAGTAACGTTCTCCACGACAGTCCACAGCTGCTCTTTACGCCGCGACAGATGGCCCTTGTCTACCCCAAACTGCCCCTGCAGAATGCCTGTCAGAAACCCCTGAAGCTCTTTCGTGCATAGGCGTACGTCATGCGTACAGGCAGACTCCACCGCTCCACTGGTGGTCCCGTCTCCTGTTTCTTGGCTGTAGGCTGGTTTGTCGTCAATCGGGCGACTTGACACCTTCTGGAACCGTTCGACAAGTTGTTGGACACGAGCAGTGTACTCTTTATACTGAGCACCCTGCGCCTCACACTGTTGGGAGTAGGCATGAAGCAAGGCTTTACTGTGGCGAAGCTCTTTCGTTTGCGAGCAAGTCTGGGTTTGAAACTGTTCTGCTTCTGACATCTCCTTCTCCAGCCTGTTGATTTCAGTCTGCAGTGTTGCAGCATCCCTCCTTTCCTGCGCTATCTGAGATTGCAGCCTCTCGTAGTGATCTTGTAAACTTGCTTCCTCTTGCGAGTACTTTTCCTTCCCCTTGTACCGCACCTTGTATGAGCCTCCCCTGCTTTCCATCTTGGCATCAAGAAAGAGGTTTCCTCTCACTTTCCTCACCGTTTCTGCCGACTTCACGAACTTGGTGACGAAGTTCCACAGTTCCAGCATCCTCCATCCACTGCACATCTGCTGCAGTTCCGCTGTCGGTGGCATGGCGGCGCTGCTGAGATAGCCTTGTGAGACGAACTGCATCTCATCTTCTGCCCACTCCCGAATGCAGCGCGCCATTTCCTCCGTGGAACTCATGTTACTCACTTGTTAGACGCTATTTTATAAATCTAGAATATATTCACAATCGTCCGTGGCAAGGACAGCTCAAGACGAAGGAAAATGAAATAGAAAACGGAAAAGAAGCGAAGAACTCTCCACACACCCGCTCAAACTTTCCGCCATTTTATACCGGAAGTGGCCAGTGCGCGTGCGTAATACCTGCCATCCAGACGGAGGCTTTCCGTAATGGCCGCAACCACTTGTTTGACATTTTTGTACTGAACTCGCGTTTGGGCATGTTTTCTTCCCTTTCTTGGGGGTGATCCCGCCGATTTTCAGCCAGAGAGCTAGCCATGGAACCCACCTACCCTTCGTAGCAGGTAAGAGGTCCAGTTTTGCCCCAGAATTTGTAAAAACGACGTTGCATCTTTGGTCGCCAACAGGGTTACCAAAAAATACTTGAATAAGATTTTGACATGTCGATAAAGTAATGAAAATTTAATGTCAAATAGTTTGTACTACTAGTAATCACTTAAACCCCGATATCACGAGGTGGAAGTATACCGTACGGGTTGCTAGATTCTTTGCTA
This sequence comes from Branchiostoma belcheri, assembly GCF_001625305.1. Classification (NCBI taxonomy): domain Eukaryota; kingdom Metazoa; phylum Chordata; class Leptocardii; order Amphioxiformes; family Branchiostomatidae; genus Branchiostoma; species Branchiostoma belcheri. Next base: position 255,438 of record NW_017804553.1, read on the forward strand.
ATTGCTGTGTTGACGTTACGGACAGAATTTTGCTGTTCCGTCGTCTGTTGTGTTCGCCGGGGCCGAAGGCTTCCAAAATGGCAAACAGTTGCCATGGAAACGGCCTGGCCTCTGCCTTTTCCAGCCCGAAATCACAGCGACTAAGACCATGGGTCATGTTCTCGGGAGTTGTAGAGGATATTTTATTACTTTAGTGGAGGAAAGACGTTTATTACTTTATTGTTTGAATTGTACATGATTTGATATAATACATACAAGTGTATAAGTTGGAAAATCATCCAGCATAAGATTAAGGGTGGCCAGCTTTAATATCAATAAGTTAACGTTATGCAGTTTTAAGAATAAAACTTTTTCTTTGAAAGGAAGAAGGAAAACAAAGGAAAGAAAGATCACCTGGAGCCAAAGGGTACTTAAAAACAGCTGAGCAAACATTCCAGGTTGTAATTTACATGGAAGCACTGTGTACCTTATTTAAACTTAAACTTGAGATTTAACGTTATATATCTGAGACTGTGGTAGAAATATTTCTCTAATAAACACATAAACATGGCTGTAATGACTATGAAAGTAAATGTGATATTTTGGCAACAGGTCAATGCATGTTTGTTTACAATTAGATTGACCAATTGACCTGGATTCAGTAAGAACATGTACTTCTATTTACCTTTACTAGATTCCACTTCAAAATTCCACAGATAGAGCACATGAGGTTCAGTGTTGGCAACACAGAATTGTTTGAAAATTTGTCCTTGCAAAGACTATTTTGTGGAACTTTCTATTAAATGGAACTTCTTGTAACATCAAAAGCCATGAAGACCTCAATAGAAAGTTAAAATAAACAACACCTGGAAACATTAGATAGTGATTGGCTTTGGTGTTTGACAATGAAAAGGCTATTCTTTGAGTGTCTGAGTTGGACATTAACCTGATTTTCTCCTACCTAGCAACTAGGCACTTTTCACAATTCAACTGTGTATCCGGTTTCCTTTGAAAAGTGGCTGGTTGCTTAAATCTTTAAAAAGCTACTTGTGAAGAGCCATGGTTATGTCATTTCCTATTCACGGGAGTAGGTCAGGTCATTGTGTATTGAGGTGTGGACTTTTACGGGCAGACTTTTTTTTGTCTGATGAAAAGACACTTCCCTTGATGTTTTGTGTGTTGGATACTAGTACTTGTTAATTGATTTTTTTTCTCTTGTGATATTGAATCTTTGTATGCCCTCTTGAGTAGCAGCTCAGCAAACCAGTCACTTCCTGATAGCCTGGATAAGGCTGAGTTGAAAGACTATGTTATGAATCAGTAAGTAGTACTAGCAACTCCAAGTACAGAATTAGTGTGTTACTAGTACATACTCACTGTAGTGGTTTACCAATACCAGTTATCATGATCATATTCACAATCACAGTCAGAATTCAAAGAAGAGCAGTAGGGCATGTTGAAAATAACTCTGTCAACAAAGTTTTTCTGACCTCTGATGAACTTCATACTGATTTATACCAAATTGATCACAATGCCAGGTATATGTTACTTTTGCAGTGTGTTTCTAGCAATTGACCAGAAATACCCGGTATTTCTGGTCAATTGCTAGAAACACACTGCAAAAAAACCCACTCTGCAGAAGTCTACAGTGAATTTCAGACTTTATGCTATGAATAAGTTCACGTTGTGCTCCCAGTTGGGAGTCCTGAGTTTCAGGTCAATTTATTGATCCAAAGTGACATACTGTACAGTACATTAAAGTTGAGAATTTACATAATCTTCTTACATTTTGTTTCTCACAATAACAGGTGATGATTAGCGAACTTGTGGAAAGAAATAAAAGTCAGACTCCTCTCAGCACCTGACCCTCCAGTCATGATGAGCGGGCGCCGTCGCAGGAAAGAGGAGGACAAACCGTTCTACGCGGTTCCACTCACCGACAAACCCACGCCGTCACAGATCATCAACGAAGCCAGACAGTCCGTCCGCACGCTCCGCACAAACCGACCGTTCACCCCGCGGGAGGGAGAGAGAAGACTGTTTGGTACCGACAGTGGGCGGCCCAAGGAGGCACGGCCGCCTTCTGCCTTCAGGTAAGGTCTTACTGACAGGTGGCACCTGCTGGGGTTGTGGTTCTCTGATATTTTTGAAGAAAAAGTGCTTACTAGAAATAACCTTTTGGCTTCCAAGTACAGTCCAACTTGTACAAGTGACCAGCTCTACATAAGGATCACCAGTGGCCAATCTGACCACTTTTCTTGTGGTCCCTTAGATGATTTCCCCTATTGACACAGTACTGGTTATATTGTGTGATGGGTGTTAGATATTTCAAGTTCCTGACTTTTCTTGTCTGCTTGTTTCCAGCCTTGGTTCTCGACATTTTGATGGCAGTGATTCAAGACCAACATCTTCTACAAAACTCTCACCTTTAGATCATGTAAGTATGGAATTCTGTTTCATTAATAGCAAATTTATTTTTTTAATATAACTTCTTGTCTAAATGTTGTCTAATCACAAACATTAGTGTATAAAACCATTATACATACATGTAAGTTTATAACAAAGGAATTACAGTTACTGTAGTAAGAAACCAAAAAAACATTATAGACATTACGTGTATTATTGGTCTGTTATGTTAGAATAGTTACGACTCAGAATCAAGGGTATTTAATAGTTAACAAGACAAATCTGCTATACAAGAATTTATCGACCCTCCATGCTGCAATGTCCTGATTGTGTCAGAGTTGATAAATGTTAGATGATAATTTAATCTTCGCTGCTTGCAGATGTTATAGAATTTATCATTCAAGTTATTCAATGGCTAGAAGGGAACCAAATTGACCTCTTCCTGTCATATTCAACCCATCAGTTTGACAAATTGATCTAATCAATCACCTGTTACCTTACAGACATTTTTTCCATTGTGTACAGCAGCTCTGTTACTTAGTATTGGTTCACAAATATCTAACCAGTACATTCGTTACAGTGATCATGAGCTAAAGCAAAAGCCAGGTGCCTATTCCTCTATTTTATTCTAAAAAGCCAAGTTAGTATGTTGAACTAACTGTGATATAAGATAGGTGGAATGTGATGCCAATCTTTAGTGCACTGAAATAGCCATTTGGCTACTAATTATCTATTGATTATGGAGTTAAAGATGGTTTGGCAATGTAGACTTTTATCTGGTTCTTCAGATTTTAGAATGCTCATGCATGGTGCATCTTTAGTTAGTGTCACTGACAGAAGTAGTGGATGCTACCTGAAACGTCTGACCGTTTCCAAAATCATATCCAGTTGCTTGGGTAACTGTTTTTTGGAGTAGCTCATGCATGTCTTTCGTTACTTTTGCAGAAACCAAAGCCAGTTCCTGACGATGCCCTTCCGTTGGTCCCCAAGCCCCCAGCCATAGACCTGGCCCGGCCACTGGCAGGCCGTTCTGTGGCTAGGCGCATGGTGAAGGTCGGGAGTCAGGATAACCTGGCTGACAGGGACCTGCGACAGGCTGTACTATCAGATGGTGAGTCCTGTTTACACTAATGAACAGAGAACTGTTTACAACTAGCAAAGTAAATGCATAATGTTTACCTTACCTTCGCATATGGTCTGCTCTGTTAACTCTTACAGATTCATTTATATTGTCAGACAGGAGTATAAATCCCTCCTGCTGTAAAATTGCAACATGATGTAATCCAACACTAGTTACCAACTTACCATGGTGACAGATGTCTGGTTCAGGTCATTGACCTTATTAATTTGTTTGGAGAAAAAGAAGTAGAAGAGCAAGAAGAAACAGAGCAAAAACAATTATGTTTGCCTTCTGCGAGGGTAAACATAATAACACGCTGCCTACTGAAAAGTCCTACGATTTTAATTATAAGTAAAAACGATCATGAAATGGTTATAATTTTTCTCCCGACTGTGTTTGACAGGTAAGCTCCCCAAACCCCCCCTGGAGAGAAGAGGTTCCCTGCCGCCCGCCCCCTCCCCCGTGGAGGGGGACGTCCCGGGCAGACGGGTGCACAGCGGGCCCAAGGAGAGAACCCCCGCCTCGTTCTACATCGAGCGGACAGAGGCGGAGGGGGCTGAAGCTCCACCGCGGGTCCGCAGTGCTGGCAGTGCTCGCAGCAGGAGGTCAGTGGGGAGGGTGTTCTTACAGTTTATTTCTTTCTGAAGAACAGGATAACATGTTGCTGTGAGTTTCCAGCTAGGTCTGTTCCACAGAAGAATGATGACTGGAAACTATGTGTGAAAAAACAGCAAGCCAGCAGGCATCTTAGCATACAATATCAGGATAAGTTTGACACTGTGAATCAGTTTATAGCCTATTACCTTGTCTGAGAAACATGTAATTTTTGTTGGAGTAGCTTGGATGATACTGTGATTGATAAAGTAAAAATGATATTTGTGGGTACATTGATTGATTTAAATTCTTTCTTTCCTTCCTTTTCTTCCTGGTGACAAAATATCAGCTAGGTATGAGTACTTGGTACCAAGAATTTGTCCAGTGATTTACCAACCTGATGAAACTATCCACAGAATGCATCTAAATCTTTGTTCTCTCTCTCTCCCCTGTCCCCATCAGGAGACCAGGTGATGAAGAGGCCGGCGGAGACGGGAGGACGGGGAGGGAGAGCGGGTACCACTCACAGCCATCCTCTGCTGAGAGGAAGGAGGCACGGTCGGGCAGCGGCGGCCGGCGTGATGATGAGACTCCGGAGGAGGCGCTGTTCTGGAACACGAGTGTCCTCCCCATCCTCACGGACATGGAGGTCCACTCTAAAGGTACAGCTCACTAATACAAGGAACATGTAGAGCCTAGGAAAAAAATGTTGTGTTTTTCCTGTTTCCCGACCGACCCTCGAAAAAACTGCCGACCCTAGCATGTTTTTTGGTGGACCCCTGTAAGGGGCATAAATTTTTTCGAGCTGGTCGACCTTTTCTAGCTTCATGATGTGATACGTAACGTTAAGTGATGAAACATTGTACAATCGGTTTTCCAACATTGACATTGAAAATACAAATGACTCTTTGAGATGTTGGTCATGAATCTTCTAGGGGCCTAACTAGTGAAGAGGCTGCTAGAAGCATGATGTAGTCAGGCAATCTTCTGCTATAGATATATCCATATCATACAAACATAGTAAGACTGACACTGACATGCTCGCTCTTCTCCACAGATAAGAAGCACCGTCTGCTGTGTGACCTGTGTGACCGTCTCTACACCACGTTAGACACGGCAGGGTTGTTGGGCCGTGCTGCCAAACGGCGCTCTGCCCTTCTCAAGACGCTTTACAAACTCATCGACATTGACGACCCCAGGGTCATGCTCAAGCTGGCAAGACTTATTTTAGCCGTAAGTCATCAAGATGTTCAGTTTTCAGCTCAAGGTTTCATCCTCATCTACAGATAAATACACTAAGGATGCTGAATGTAGTACAGTCAAATTTGGTCTGAACAGCCACTATAGAGACTGAGGAAAAATCTTTTCTTGCCCTCACAGCTGAAGGTGTCTGGTAAGAACCTGACGAACGTCTGTAAGTTGGTCTTCAAGATCAGCAAGGAAGAGAAGAACGACAACCTGTTTGTAGAGGCCAATATTCTAGGTAAGTGTCATATTTTTTTAAAGACTTCTTGTGTTGATCTCAATGAAAAGCATTCTACAGACCAATTTGAGTTTCTCATGTTCAAACGTTGAAAGGTTCAAACAAGCAAACAAACAAACATTTACAGAGATTGTTGCCAAGTAAAGAAGCTCCTTTATATACAACTATTAGTGTTTTATTCACATCCGACGTTTCGGTGACTGTCTGTCACCTTCCTCAGGACAATTCTGACTGGTTCACATTGCACTGCAGCACAGGTGTCGCTGCTATAGATGTATTCCCAAACAAACGTTAAATATTTTGAACGTCTGGTGACAGGTGAAGGTGACAAATGGTCACCGAAACGTCGACTGGAAATAAAACAGAGCGTAAAAAAGAGCTTCTTTACTCAGTGACTTACCAACCTGATGAAACTATTCACTGACTGTTGTTGTTGCTGTAGGTTTACTGGTGAGTGTGGTGCAGACAGCCGACCCTAACCAATCGTGTGAGGCATTGGTGTACTGCTGCGGAGCGCTGAAGTTCCTGTCAGGAAACGCGGCACTGATGAAGGAACTGAGCGCCATGAACTGTACTGAGGCTCTCGCCAAGCTGCTGTCCAGTGTTAACTCTATGGTAAGTACCTGTGCTAGCTTAATTTCATCTCAAGGGAATATGCTTTGGCTCTATAATGTGTGTATGCGTGTATATGCGTGTGTGTGTGTGTGTGTGTGTGTGTTTTGTATGTATGTATCTGTGTGTGTGTATGTATGTATCTGTGTGTGTGTCTGTCTGTGTGTGTATGTGTGTGTGTGTTTGTGTGTCTGTGTGTTTTGTCTGTGTGTGTGTGTGTGCCTATACATGTGTGTGGAAGTAACAAGTACTTGTTGGACTGTAATCTGATGAATACTTTACCACTCTTGCTTACAGAATGCAGATTCCTCCAGACCAAATGACCAGGCGGGACACTTGTTAGTTCAGGTGAGAGACCGTGAGACACCTTACATTTTCTTCCTCTTACTTGCCTACTGATACATGTTACTTTATACCTGATCTTGAAGAAATTAGCAGTGACCAATGAAAAGTTTTCAGTAATTTTTGTACATTCTGCCCCCCCCCCCCCCAGGTGACAGCAGTTCTGCGAAACATGGCGGACAGTTCCAGTAACCGTGACAAGTTCCTGACGCAGGGTGTGGTCAGGGAGCTCCTGTCTGTGATTGGCTCGTACTACTCAGACAGCGACCTCATGCTTAACTGCTCCAGAATACACAGGTAGGGTCAAGGTCAACAGGATACACAGAGATACATTTTAGTTTTTAAGGGTGAAAAATACATAGACCAAGACAATTTTGTCTTTACCAAATATCAAATATTACCTTTAACAAAATGATTTGATATGTAAGTTTACAAAAAGGATTGATAAGCAAGTAGACCTTGATGATCTTGGTTTCTATTGACCTTGATAGCAAGCCAATCTTTGCCCCCTAGCAGCTTCCTTTTGAATTGCCACTTTCTTTAAGTCATAGGTTTGTTAAGTAGTTTAAGGTATGCTACCTGATGGTGTGCTTTATAGGTTTGTTTGATTGTTCATGATCTTTTGAAGAAATATAACCTCAGTTCTAGTTTGAGGGTCATTTTGATATTTGCTTGTCCTCTGCAGTAAACTGACCTTGAGTACAGACTGCTGTGTGGTGATGTCACAAGACAAGACCTGCTTCAAGAACTACCTCAGACTGCTGCAGAAGTACCAGAAGAAGGAGGTAAGGAACACAACTTTTCATTTATTAGAATGATTAAGATGACTATTAAGAAAATTAACTTCCAAGTGATGTTTGTCAATGAATTTTTTTTCCAGTTCATTGTCCTGTACTTTTTTCCTCCAGATTTATCATTTAGTCTACTGCAGATTTTTTCAAGTGTTAATGTAAAGTTTTTCTATCTCCGAACATCGTTTCCCACAACACACCCTGAACTAACCCTGACAAATAAAGTTAATGACTCATATATGAAGCATACTGTCAAGTTGAACAATACAAACCCCGTGTTCACCAATTCATATCACTTGTATCAATAAGGGCCTTTTGTTGCATAATTTATCATTTGGTTTGTTGTGCAGTATTGTCTCTGTGGTACCTAAAGACATGACAATTCCCAGAAATGATTTGACACTGTTTTTCTTCATGCTTTACTGGACAATAGAAAGCAAAGGTATTTCAAATTTATCCAGCAGTCTTGTTTATTTTATTCTACAATGTTTCAAGGACACAGTTCCTGAACACATTGATTGTGTTAAACTTACATTGCAGTCATTGCTTTTCTTTCTTTTTTCTTGAGAACAAGTTGTACTTGATCTAAACCATCCTGTCGGTGTTAACAGCTGTTTATGTTTGTTCCCGTTGCCATGCCAACAGGACCTCGTAGTGCGAGTGTTGTTTATCCTGGGTAATCTGTCGGCAAAATCAGAGGAGGCACGACTGGCTCTGTTCCACCAACATGGCTGCATGGAGACACTACTGGGTGTGCTCAGTACATTCCTGGACATGGATATAAAGGTATGACTGAAGGAGGTAATGTTATATTCGGGGGATGACATAATGTATTCCTATTGAGAATACTAGTACTCAAAGCTGGGAGACAATACATTGTACCTCATTTTCTCGATCTATGCAAAAATGTCTGGATACCTGTGCACGTCTTTCAAGTCTTTCATGTTAGTCTTATATATCTCAGTCACTATGTCTGAATCATGCAGAAGCCGGTCTAGATTCCTCTAAGACACATGCCTAACATAAAGACATTTCTTCCCTTCCAGGCGACAAGTGAAGACGGAAAAGTTGTGGATGGGGAGTGTAAAACTGGACCAAGTAAAACTGAAGATGTCATGATTAAGGTATGGTCTTGATGATTTTTTTCACGAATACAAAGTACATTCCAACACTGTCTTAAGTTTATCTTTATTTTCCTTTTATATCAGTACATTCAAATCCCTTGTTGTGGAGACTTTCAATGGAATGGTTCTGGTTAATTTGGATATTGGACAGTTTTGTTATTTGTCCATCCAACTATTTTCTTGTCTGATTAATCTGATAATAAGATTATTAATAAAAGAACAAAATAAATTACCTCCAAGTCATTGTTCCCTAACATGCCCTGTTCCTGTTCACCCCCGTCCCCAGCTGATCAGAGTGATAGCTAACATGTCCATCCACCCTGACGTGGGCGCCGCCATCGCTGAGAACAACAAACTGGTCGACCTTCTGCTGCAGATATTAGGTACACGACCTTGAAATGTTTGTTTAAAGGTCATTCTTATGGGGATTCCTGGGTTAATCTATGTCTTAAGGGTTACTTTTAGCAAGATTTTAGTGTTTTGTAGAAATTATGTTCAATATACAGATTTGAAATACCGGTAGACATTGGAGATTAAAGATCACAACATCAGTAGACATGCAGGCAAGCAAGTGAACAATGTCAGTTGTTACGTCGGTGAACATTAGACATCCAGATATGCAAAAAAAAAAAACTCTTGAAGTAACTGCATATGATTTTAGAAACGTTCAGTTGTTTTAGAATAAACTGCATAGAAATGATAAATTGTTGAAGTATTACATGCTTTTGAAATTCTATTAGTAGTAGCCATATGCAATAAAGAAAGAAACAACAACAACCAATAAGTCTTTAATTTTCTTTGTTTGACAGGAAATAAAAGCATTGCCAGATGTGAGGAGCTGGTGCTGAATATTGTTGCCACCATCAACAACCTGTCCTACTACCCCAGCAAGAACAGCGCAATCGAACAGAAACAAGTGCAGATAGCTGAGAGTAAGGAAAACATTTGTGTTGTGTTTCTTGTATTCCTACAACCATTGTAGCAATGTATTTCTTTGTACATATTGTTTCTACAACAAATAAAGCTAGGTGGCATGACACACACTCACTGTAATGTGACAGATCCACAATATTTTTTTTTCCTAACCCTATCCCAGACCTATCAAACACTAATGATTTATCTAAAATTTAGAAGGCGGAAGTTTTTTGTTTTCCATTGAAGCTCTAAAAATGGGAAATGAAAAAGAAGAATGTTTTTGTTACAGGAATGTTGAGCATGTTGATGACAGACAACATGGAGGGAATTGTGGAGGCCTCGCGTGTGTACGGGAACCTGACAAGGTCAGCGGAGGTCAGGGACTACCTGGGCAGGAAGAAAGGTGAGTATAGGGGAGGGGGAGTGACCTTGAGGAGAGGGGGTGACATTGACGAGTTAGGGAAGGGGCCAACCCCCTGTGTTGAGAAGGGATATGACCTTGTGTATTGGGAAAGGTCTTCTGAGCAAGCCAGGGATGACCTTTTGTGTTGATGAGGTGAGTGACCTTGCATATCTAACCTTGAATTTAACTCAACTCAAATTCAAAGACCAATGTACCATGAAGACACAGGTAAGTTGATCATTGATATTGTATCAAAAGTTAATGTAAGAGGACCAGGGAAGGATAAAAAAACAAAGTTAACACGTCTCGATCTCTTTGTTGCCTAGTTGATGCCATCATGGTGACCTTGCTGGACTCCGGCAGTCGGGAGGTCGTCTTCACGTCCTGCGGCGTTCTTATCAACCTGATGGTGGACGAGAAGCGCAGACCGACACTCAAGGAGGAGGGCGGAGTCAAGAAGTAAGATGTTTTCTTGTGACATTAAAATTCTTAGTGTAACAGTGGGGTTCAAGTGCCGCTAACTGACCTATTCCAATGGGTTCGGACCTTTTTGAGTTAGCGTGCTGGTGCTGTAAGCTGGCTGCCCGGGTGTGGTGCAGGTTTGATTCCCGGCGTCCTGGGAGTCAGGGGCTTTCCTGTTTCTACTCGCTCGTACTGTTTTTTTACCGGTTACACTACCACAGAAGGCACACTTTATTGAGGAATCAATTGCTTTTTGTCATGTCACAACAGGTGGCTGCTACTGCAGTGATGGCAAGCAGCTGCAAGGGGGCATTGCAGTCATGTACCCAGAAATCTGCCAAACGGCTGAGCAGATTCTCACAGGCCTCATGCTAACAAATTTGTTCAAACAACCAGGCAAAGATGTTTACAAACATAGACCTTTACCCATTGTTTTTATTAGGCTGTTTTTATTAGGTATTTTGCAGGATTTTGGTTAGACAAGACAAGGATCTTGACTACATGGTGTGCCAGATGTTTATTGTTGATGTTTATCGTTGTTGTTTCTTTGTTTGTTGTTTAGGTTGATAGATGTCCTGCGTGATTTTGGGCGTACAGACTGGGAGCTGGCCTCCATGGTGTGCCAGACGTTGTGGAACTACAGTGAGAAAATCACATCTTCCATCGACTGCTTTGGTGAGGAGGAGACCAACCAGCTGATTGAACTTCTTTTGGAGTTTCTAGGTGAGGTTTTTCTTGTGTGAGTACTTTGTTCAGGGGTAATGGAGGTGTGGTGAGCTGTGTCTGGTTCTCTGAATCTGTAAGTGTATAGTCAGCCACTATAGACACCATTCTGTGTATCCCATCAACATGTGGTGTCAGCTAGTTACTAGTATGTCACACTGAATAACTTGTTATACCAAAGTCCTGCATGTCCAACAACAGATGTTTTATTCCTAATTCATAGGACCATACCATACCATACTTTATGATTATAATATCATACACTGATGGAGGTTAGAAATCCAAACACTCATAGACAATTCAAACTCTACCACTGGATGAAATTGGTGATTTTACCTACTATCCTAACTGGTCTAAAAAGATTCATTCTTTAACCTTTTGCCCAATCTTTCCCCCAATCTTTGCTGACCTGTGCTGTTTGGCTGTTACAGAGGAGGATGTAGTGATGAGTGTACCAGAGGCATCAGACTGGGACAGAGAGATGAGGGAGTACATGCAGTCTGTATGGAGGGACAGGTTCTGCCCTGTAGCCACCCAGCTGCTCGACAGGGTTGACTCACACCACACCGACCTTGAACCTTTGGAACCTCCCAGCGACAGTTGATGTCCCTGCCCCCCTCCCACATCGACCTTGAACCACCGAGCGACAGTTGATGTCTCTGCCCCCCCCTCCCACATCGACCTTGAATCTCTGGAACCACTGAGTGACAGTTGAGGTGCCTGCCCCCCTCCCACAGTGACCGTGAATCTCTGTAACTACCAAGTGACAGATGGTGTTCCTAACCCCCTCCCATACTGACCTTGAACCTCTGGAACCACCAAGCGACAGTTGATGCCTCTGCCCCCCTCCCACTGTGACCTTGAACCTCTGGAACCACCAAGTGACAGTTGATGCCTCTACCCCCTTCCACATTGACCTTGAACCTCTGAGCGACAGCTGATGTGCCTGCCCCCCTCCCACAGTAACCTTAAGGGGGCACACCCCAGTTTATTTGGCGTTTCTATTCGAAGCTGCACACCCTCAAATCTAGCGACCGTCTCTGCCGTGGAGTAGTTCGGAAGGAGAATAACTGTATATGGGACGAAAGGATATCCCTTCAGCTACAAGACCAGCTGAGTTTGGTTTCTTCAACCTTTTTAAGTTTTGTAAAATCAACGGAAAAAACATTATTTTCACTCCAAAATTAATGCACAAAATTGCGAATTTTCACGTAGGATAATCCCATAGAAAAAAATTTTCCGGCAGAAATGACTGATGCTGGCAGAAAGACCCAAACCTCGACTATACCCGAGTAAATTATAAAGAAAATTCTAGCACTGTAATTTTTTTAATCGTCCACAGCGCGAGGGGTTGCAAATCCGCTACTAGGAAGGCGCAGAGCGAAATCTAGGTCAAACGGGCGGATTACACTTGGCGCGCAAGGATACCCGGAAGTAAGGTTCGGAGCCAGAAGAAATTTTTACCCCAAAATCACCATTTCTTACACTCTTCAGCCATGTTAATGTTTAATGATATTTCGTGGCAGTTTATGAGAAATGTCACCTCAAAGTCGGACCCTCAAAACCCTTTCGTCACTTTTTTGCCACGGACTATCGTGGACCCCTGTCGCGGAAGAACTGGTGTGTGCACCGTTGAACCTCTGGAACCACTGAGTGAGACGGGAGGGGGAAAAGACCTCCCACACTGTCGTTGATCATCTGCAGCTAGGTAGTGACAGCTGATGCCCTTGCAACTGTTGCAGATGTAGTGGTCTTTCCTGACCACTTGTGTATGTCCTCAGATGGCCCATTGGAAGCTGCTGTGACTCTGTAGTTGTTAAAGGCCAAGGCACCTTGAGTTGAAGCACCAATACGTGTCATTCCATGTATGCTGTTCACTGTAGTATGAGTTTTTGCACTTCTGAGACATTTCCAGTAAGTTTTTGCTGCTTTTCCTTACATGTGTAAGGGTTGTGACATTTGCTTGGATGAGCTGTCTTTTGCCTTGTTGCATGGCACAGCCCTGAAGCCCAAATTCTGAACCACCGCCATCCTTTTTTTACTGCTGCATAGTATTTTGCAATATTTTCTAGAGGTTTGCAAAAGCAAGATTTGTTTCTGCAATTCCTGTACTGTTGTGATGTGAGCTGACTCAAGGGTTAGCTTGAAAATAAAAGACGAAGAAAGTGGAAGTGCTACTACTACATGTAGTAGTTTTTGAAGCCAGAATCGGAAAATGTGAAATATAGTACAGTCTCTTATTGATTATTTGATAAAGAAATATTGAGTGAACAATGCTATTATTTGTGGACTGACATATGGGCACTTGTATGTGTTTTGTTGAAAAGAATTTGATACTCAGAAAGAGTGCATAAAATGTACAGATTTGCAAGGCAGGGTTTATTTTTGTGTGTAATAGAGCTGTGTAGATCACAAGTTTGGGTGCCACGTACCGAGAATCAGTGTTATAAAATAGGATCTGTAGCTGGTCAAGAAAAAAAATGTTTTTCTACTGGTGACTGATCCATAGCTATAGATTTTCCGTTTTGTATGGATGATTTATTTAGACACTTGTGATAATGACACAAGTCATGAAGAATCTGAATTACCTACTCAGTAGCATTCCACCTGTAGGTTTTAACTGATAGAAAAAGTACTTTGATTTTAGCACCAATTTCAGAGCTATTGCTGTTGTTTTCCTGTGTAAAAAAAGTGACTGCTGTACATTTTGGGTGTAAATATTGGTGTAAATGAAGTGAATGTAACAGAATATTTGAACTCCACCCACAGAGAATTTTGCTGTGTGACAATGTAATTGAGGTGATTTATCTGTTGAATAATTCTGCAGAAATAAGTTTTGTCTTTTCATTTTTCTTCCAAACCAAGATATGTGACAGAAGTTTGAGCTTGACCAGAATATTAGTTAAGTCTCAATCTTTCGGTAATTTCCACCTTAAAAATAAAGGAGCCTCTCGCATCAATAAGTTGATTCTCTGGCAAAAATAATGTGTCCAAGCTAACTGGACCAAGGAAGGCACTCTTTGCTACCAGAAGGTTAAAAATCAACGTACAAGTAAAATTCAAATTTTCTTTATCTTCTAAAGTAAAAGAGATGAGATACAATAGGACAAATTATTCATCACTTTTAATACCTATAAAAGATTGCACAATAATCTATATTACAATTAAATAAATTGAATAAGACATTCAGGTATCTTACAATAATTTTGTGTCCGACTTCTATGTCTGAATTATATGTATACGATCAGTCTTTCTTAACTGCATACTTTAATCTCAGTTTTCTGCACTAGGCTATCCAGGAATTTGGCACGTTTTCTGTCTAAGTGTTGTAGGAACTCCCGAACTCTCTGGTCCCTCTCTGTCTCCTGTTTCCGTACGAGCGTCGGCAGGCTGGCCCACTTTGATTGGTCGGTTTTGTCGGGGTCCTCCTGTTGTAGTTCGGCGACCGCACTGTCGTAGTCGGCCTGTCGTAGCGCCTGTTCTCGCTCCTGGTTGTGTTGGTCCCGTGCTCTCTGGAGGGGAGGGGGGATGGTAGTATGGAAACGCAATCAATCAAGACTTTCCCTAGGTTCTGTATTTCTAGTAACAAGATTCTAAACTTTTACATCATATTGATCACGTATAGAATTACACCATAGTACAAACTCAAGACACTACACATTTCTAGTGTTCTTTCTAAAGCTACCAGAGTTGTGTTAGTGTGTTACTGACCATGATAGCCTGGTGGTTCTTCTGGTAGTGCAGCACTGCTGCACACAGGTGCCAGAAGGAGAACTCGGGCCACAGGACCTCCATAAACGACAACACTGAGAAGGAACTCTGTACAGAGACAAATGGTTAAAAGTCAATTTTTAACCTCCTTGGAGTCTTATCATTTTTTAATGTAGAAGTTGTTAGTATAGTCAGGATGCATGGTGTATAGGGGAAGGGGGCGCTACGGAAAAAAAGTGTTCGGGAGGAGATGAGTTTGCAAGAAGGTCTTAAAAAATCTTGCGAATATAAATGCACTTACAGTAATTTGTATGAGGGGCTGGAGACAGACTGTTGATTGAAACCTCAGCCTACACTATGGCCCTCTGCTCACTCTATGGCCAGACGAGATGTGTGTATGAGACACTGCCCAGCAACACGCTGGCCACGCCTCACAACCCTGACCGTGAGATCATGTTGGGATAGGCACGTAGAGCCCACACACATTCTCTTAGCCAAACATCCATTGGTGAAACTTATCTACATCATATCAACAATTAAACTTGGGACTTTCTTCTGTGCCATGCAGACTTGAAAATGACACCAATATATTTGTGTCATTGTTATCTCCGTTATTTACCCAGTTATCTCTGTTATATATGCAGTAGTAGAGTTTGAATTGTCCTCGAATATTGTTTTACCTGGATGTCTAATCTTGATCAATGTGATACTAACATATGCATACTTAACCTTCTCCCTGCTGTCTAACCCCATAAACAATGAAAATTAATTGCCAAAGGGCTACTTCAGTATGCTAAATGTTAAACTATCAAACACAAATAAACTGTAACTGGAGAAGCTGATGATCTGACCTGCCATAGGAGGAAGTCGCTGAGTCTGACCTCTCCGGACGTCCTGACCAGGAGGTGAGGGTCGGGGGAGTGGCTGGTGTACAGGCAGCGGTCAAGCAACGATTCCGAAATGTCACTGCAGCACGACAAAGGAGAGGAATGTATTTACAGTTTAGTTTTAGCTCACAGGACAATGATTCCCACAAGTCAAGACTACAGTCTGTCACCTTCCTCAGGGCAATTCTGACTGGTTGACATTGCACAGCACAGGTGTCACTGCTATAGATTTGCCCTGAGGAAGGTGACAGACAGTAAAAAGAGTCTCTTTACTCAGTGACTTACCAACCCGATAACTATTCATGGAAGAAAGACAGACAGAATGTACATAGGTTCAACATACCATGCTGAGGGAAAGTCCTTGGTCTTTTTGATAATACAATGTTAACTAATAAGTTACACCAACCGATCAGTTCAGAATTTCATATCTTTGAGACTCTAACCCTTACCAATGGTGTGCAACTGGGGTAAGCAACAACAGCTGGGATTTTAACTACAGATGTGCTGAAGCAACAACAACTTGGATTTGACCTCTTAACCTTCAGTTCAGGTACAGAAGAAGGGACACTACAGCCTACCTGGGTCTGATGAGTCCCTTCTCCACCCCTTCTGCCATCTCCTCCACCGCGTTACTGATCTCGTGTCGGGAGGTGTACGCAAAACACACGTTCAGGAACGCTCTGGGAGGGGGATAGGTAACATGAAGGCACTGATTGTTACAATAGCCCAAGGATGGAGACAATACAAAAATCCTGATCAAAAACTCTCAAAAGCAGTGACTTCTTTGTTTTTGAGTTAACACATTATTATTTTCAAGTAACGATCAAGATATTAACAAAACAATAGATTTCAGAACTTTCTACAACTGTTTTAAATTTTCTTTAAAAAATCTTACATACAATGAAAGTCTTAAAGTTTAACAAAATACACTGCTAGGTTTTCGCTGTGTTTCAACTTTGCAATTCAGTGTTACAGTACTAAATTCAAATGGAAAATCATTTTGTGTTGACTTGTCACTTGGCTTTCTGTAGAGGAGAGGTCATCATTAAAACTGTGAAGCAGTTCAGTACAGTAAGAGTTACAGTTAGTATAATCTGTTGGCTCAGACTTACTTGTCGTTGTCCTTTGACATCCTCATGGCCTCTGCTATGGAGCGCTGGATGTCCAGTGGCAGTAGTGTCAGGTTCCCCAGCACACGGATGCACACACCATGCTTCATGATGGCTTCTCTGGTGGAAACAATACTAGTAGTTAGCAACATTCATAGGTCATTTGAGGATATACTCTGACCAGGTACATGATTTCAGACATGACAATCTTATTTCTAACACAAGAAACAACAAGATGCCCCAACTGTTTTGAATGACAGACTTGACTTTGATGGTTGCAATATACTAGTACTAGTAGCAACAAGTAGCTCTACATGCAATGGCAAGTAGCTCCACAAGCAAATTATGTGACCACACATACAAGTCCAGCTCCCTTTTGGCTCCAGACCAATTTAAGGTTTAAATCTTTGACGCCCAAACTACAGTACTGTACTACCATATTATAGAAGAACATGATTCTACCAGTAGACATAGAACAGATTTAAATCCTTACTTACTTCTCTTCTAAAAGTCTTGCAAACTTCTGCCTGGCAATCTCCATGAGGGACTCCACCTCCTCCTTGGAGCGTTTGAAGTTCTCGATACTGAATGCGTACACGGTCACCTCATTGATCCCCAGGTCTCTGCACCACTTCAATGTCTGAAAACAAAATAAATGCTGCATTATAGTTCATATTAAACTACATTTGGATGGACAGCCTCAGAACTGCAAAAATAGCTGCTAACTGGAAACCAGAAGGAAACAGCCCCAGTGGAGACCAAAGACCACACTTGGAAAGTTCAAACACAGTGTTGAAGGACCCAAGCAATAAAAGAAATGGAAGTATCAGCAGAAAACTCTGGAAGATCACTGTTTGGAAACCAATACAGCACGAGTTGTGGGAGGAGCCAAGGTGAGGTAAACTACATTTTGTAAATACTAACTTCAGTTTATTTTTGTACTCAAACCGGCTAAAACGATTATAGAGGTCAACTGAGGACACTGGCAGTGCCTGGCACAGCTAAGGATAACAGGTGCTGTGACAACGGGATTTCCATATTCATGATCACAGTGGAATTAGCCTATACAAATGTATGGCAGCCAATCTTGTGATTGTAATGGAAATCAAGACCAAGCACTGAAGGGACCTAACTTCTTTTGTTTACATGGGGCTTTAAACTTGATCATTCACCATAAACTAATTGGAACTTGTGAAATAGCATAGAGCTTGTTATCGCCAAATACCACAAAAGACCTCTCTCTATCTTCTTGAATGATTCTACACAAACCCTTTCAAAGCAGCTGCCACAGTGTGCCTTTCTGAAGCAAGTACATGTACATGTATGTTACACTGAAGGTTTGTTTAGGCAGAGAGGCTGATGAATTAAGTAGATTAACTGGAACACAAAGGACTACAAGGGTTCATAATCTCTTCAGATATACTGTATGTACTAGGCTTCACAGTTTCTAATATGTCTGCATCATTCTGTAGTCATACATGTGACGTTATGCTTATGGTTTTTTTAGAAATTGGTAGGGACTGTCCATTTGTTTTAGCAGATCAAGGAACAAAAGAAAATTCAACTGTATTTATTTATTTCCATCAGGCATATGGAACATGGCCCATATCCAACAAATGGTGAATCAGATACAGTATATGAAAATACACAGACTCTGCAATCTCCTACATATACTGCATTCTACAAAATGATAACTGCATTACACATGATACAGGGTACAAACTACAACAAGGCAGTAAGTGGTTGGGCCCACAATATGCATCGGCAGTGTTTCCGCCAGAGGGCCGTCCACCCGTCATATGACGGCCTGGTGTCGTTTTGGACGGCCTGAACTCGGACAGAGGCCGTCCTCTTAAAAAATTTCGAGACTCGGAAAAATCAGAGAAATTGACAGTCTATGTTTTGTTGCTGTAGACGAGGACGCCGTCCAAGGCAAGAAAGACACGCGTTGTTTGTTTTGCTATAATTTGTTATCATGCTGACGAACAATTGATGTCGGCGCCTTTCGCATACGTTAATCTCATTAAAACCCGTCTTTCAAGTCTCCATCCGGTAAAATGTATCCACAAACATTTTTTCCTCGAACAGAATCATTTCGGATGTGAAAATTCTCTTTTGGGAGTTACGTTTTTGATGGTCTTGTAGCGGGCGGGTTGCATGAAAATCCACGCCGCAGTTCGCTATCCACGCCGTGGTTCGCTAACACTTCCGGCTTGCTTGAATACGCGAAAGGCACCACAAATCGGCATATGGATGCATACATTTTCCCAAAAATTCTTCATAATGAATTTCTTTAATTGAATGTTACTAATTAGCGGTAGAAACACCGTAGAAAGTAGCGTAGTGTAACTCTCTTCGCCAACAAACAAATTCTACAGCTATGCCGGCAAAGATGGGTCTATCCAATCAGAGCGCAGGTTATATGAGGTCAACCAATCAGAGCGTAGAG